>NW_028234425.1:27308656-27313656 GCF_977035675.1 Penaeus japonicus | reverse complement strand
GTAATCAGCTGAGGAAGCTATACCGCGGAAGAGGGGAAAAAAAAGAAAAAGAAAAAGGTGAATAAGTGAGGTTTCAACTAAGAGGCATGTGCGAGACCGACAATATGTAAAGGATAAAAGGGGGAAATTTGTATATATGATACAAAAAAGACAAATACAGTTTGATGATAAAAAACTAACATAAATTATAATGTCGACACATCAAATGACAAAAATAGAGAAATATGAAAACGTAAAAAAAAAGAAAAGAAAAAGGTTACTCTAAGTGTCATAAAGTAGACGTGTCAAATGACAAAAAAATAATAAAATAAAAAAGGAAAATATTTAAAAAATCGTATTGAGGGATCACTGTGGGTTAGACAAATAAATAGAGACAACACGGAACCAAAAACGAGACACTCCACACAGCACGCAACTTAAAATATACCGGAGCTAAGACGTCTAACTCTACCACGAGTCTAGAATCGGGTTGGACGCCCGCTAGAACACCTATTGTGCTCAAAGAGTTCGCGAGGAATCGGTTTGCATCACTCTGCTTAGCTTACCTGTCCCTCGCTCGGTGTTCTCGAGGTCAGGTCAGCGAGATCTGATTACTCTAGGACTGTAAACAACTACAAACAGATGCTGCAGACGGCTAGTGATAGGAACGTTTTGTTCAGTATTTGGAAGCTAGTATTCTTTTTATTGAGAGTTGCTATGGCTATCACAAGGAATAGATCATGAAGAAGACCAATGTGCTGTGATTTTATGCCTAATGCGTACTCTAGATCTGGTACTAAAGAGAGTAATAATGCAACGTGATTGATAACGTTGTCCGACTAAACTATTGATTTATTGTGATCTAACTTTTTTCAATTTTCATATATGAATCTGATGAAAGAAACATGATAATAAAAATTTCATGCAAGGCAATAGTCACTCATTCGACAAGATGCCGAATCTGCTCTCGGGAAGGGCAATGCGACCCCTCAAGACAGAAAAAAAAGAATAAATGAAAAATAAGGTTTTGTAGGAAGTGTGAGAAAAAAAAGAGAAGATCCCAGCGTTCTGAATGCCTCAAGAATGTGAAGCAATGAAGTTCTTGCGGCGCGACAAAAGCATGTGCTTGCAGGGAGAGCAGAGACGGTGCTTGCCTCGCGGGTTAATGGAGGGAGAAGCCAAGAGAAGCATTAGGGCTGTGTTACCTGGACCAAGAGATGAGGGATCTTTGAGGGATCCTCCTCGCTCACCCTCGACGGACGGTCATCGTCTTCCGAATCTCCCGACGACTCTGAAACCCTCGCCCTCGTCCTCGTCCTGGCCGAAGAGCTCCCTGCCGCGGCACTCGTCGCGGAGGCGGCCGGGGCAGCGGCGCGGTCGGAGGACTGACTGGTCGTAGATGATGATCCTGCATCGTCTGTGCTGGCGGCCGTCCCGGGTCTCCTGCGGCGAGTGGACGTCCCGGCGGCGGTGGTGGTGGCGGCGCCGTCCGCAGGCTGAGCGGAGTCTGCAGACTCCTCCTTGGTCTTGGTTGAAATGGTTTCTATTATGGAATAAGTCTTATTGTCTGATAACCTGGTTCGTCTGCGTCCGCCCGCGGATTTGGTAGTCGCGGCCTCTGCCGGCGCCTCAGCTGCGGCAGAGGGCACTGGACTAGACGTAGATGGCGAAGCTTCGGTCTCCGCTTGGGCCGGCGAAGGATCCTCCGGCGACGCTGTCGGGGACGTCTCGGGCGGTGGCGGTGCAGCGTCGGCTGGTGCTTGAGGGGGCGGCGCGGCCGACGACGAAGACGACGCCGGTGCAGGCGCAGAGGGTTCACTCTGGTCTGCTCTGGACGTTCCTAGACAAAGAGTATCCTCGTCAGCGATTGGTGTCTCGTAGGTCAAGGAAGAGACTTCAAGGTAATGACTATAATTCTCAAAATACAGAAATTGAGGAGAAAGCTTGAATTAGCTGGATTTCATGCATTTAATGAAGAATTTAATGGCGGGCGGTATTTCAGATTTACGATTAGATCTAACTATTAGAAAATACAAATTCAAAATGAAAACATAATATTTATTTATCTATATTATGAAAAAAGTGAGTAAAAGATTCCGCCAACGCCAAAGTTGCGGTATTTAAAGAAGCATTAGGGCCAGGAAGTGGCAGAGTAGTGAGCTGGTGTGAGGAGCAAGACAGTCATGCCGGCGTGACATCATGCAGGTCGTCCGCCTCTACTGACTTCTGCCACGACCCCCACCTGCCTCGCCGCCCCCACCCTGACCACGACCACGACGGCGCCTGCGTCGGCGCCTGCGGGAGGGTGTAGTGGTGGAAGGTTCACTCCCAGCTTCGGTCTTTGTCTGAGAGGAAGGGTCGATGCCTGATTTCAGGACGACCTCCTCGTAATAAATACCTTCGTCGTCGTCGTAGTCGCCCCCGTCTTGGGGCTCGTTTGTGATGAGGGCATTGAGCTTCCCCATTGTGACCTCGCTGGTGTCGCGCAAACTGTCCAGCTCTCGCTTGACCTCGTACATGGTCTCGTAATCGTCGGGGGCGAGCTTGACCGGCGGCTCCTCGCTGGGCGCGTTCTCGGCTCCGGCGGCAGCGTTGTAATAGTTGTACTTCGGGTCGTTGTAGTAGTTGTGCGGCGCCTCGGACACGCTCTCGTCGGGGCGCTCCGGGATGCTGACAGGACGTCCGGTCTCCGCGGGGGCGCCGCCCTTTTCGTTCGACGGGGCCTTGGCAGCGCTCGCGGGGCCTGGTCGCGGGGAGGCAGCAGCGGGGCCTGCCCCGCCGCGGCCGGCGGCGTTCAGGTGGACGACATCCGTCGGGTTGAAAGGAAGGAACAGATCTAGAAGAGAAAGCGCCATAGCCAGAGCAAGGAGGAGGAAGCGTGTTATTTTGGCTCTGCGATTTCCTCTGACACCGTGGTGAAGCGAGACCAGTATAGAGTTGGTAAGCATTGACGCAGCATAAGGTCAAGAAGCGTGATGATAAAGCAATATTGCCAACAGAGCAGTGTGAGATGAGCATTACAGCATGAGGTTCGTGCAAGAGTGGCGCTGGCACCTAGGTACTTACACAAGAGTGAATATGACATGGCACTGTGAGGACCATGCACCAGAGGTGGCCAAAATAAGAGTACCGTGTCAGCAGAACTCCATTATGTAAGTCCCGAGGCAACGCAGCAGCATCACTCATCAATTATGTGCCTGGTCTTGCAAACCGTAATTGGTGTCGGTGAATCCAACGTATATAAAACTAGATCTCTTACACGAGATGAGAGCAAATAAAGATTAAAGATTAAGAGATCAGAAAGCGCACTTAGGCCAGCACGAACGCAGCAAGAAAACGCTCGTGTTAGCATGAAGCTCACTTTACAGCTGGCGCGTGGAAGCACTGTCGATACTTTAATAACAGTCCCTGCGGTCCTAATATAGTGACTGTCTACTTGCAAGGATCATTATTTATTTTACTCGCCTTGTACTCTAGTGACCAGTGAGGCAATACTTACTCTTGGACGCTGACCTGGAAATGATCCGGCCTGATTCAGTCATTTCACTGATCTCTTCTGAAATGAAATGAACAAAGATAATGAGAGACTAGGAGGTTGATAACTGCATGATAGGAATACTGATAAAGGGAGAATTAAAGAAAAATAAGAAAATGATAAGATGAAAAATAAAACCTAACAAGTAACAAATAAAATTATTTACTTACACGAACAGCAACACAAATAATTTTTATCAGCGGTAATAGAAAAATCCTGCTTATCTATCATTCTCTTAAACAAGCATTACCTTCTTCGGGGATGGTGTCTAGTGTGCGCAGGTGATCGTCATCCTCAGAATCGGTAATTGGAGCTGTAATAAGAAAAAAATATATATATATACATCTTCCTCCATTTTATTCCAGAATCATATGGAGCTAATTTGAACATCGGTACCATCCATTCAGAACTTTCTGGAAAGGACATTTTATGAACACATCTATTGACATGTAAACAGTGGAAAGGGAAGGAGGCGTAATCTAAACAGACGTGACATTCTCCACAGTGTGTCTCACGACCCAACAAGGACGACGCACCCTGACCAACAGTCTCCTCCTCCTCTTCTGATGGCTCGGGCGTGACCATGGGGGCATCCTGACCGATTTCGGGCGTCACCGACCTGCTGAGCGACTCCCTGACGGAGGTCTCACGCGCCATGGCCTTTGCGATGGCCTTACCCACGATGAAGGTGGCCTTCTGCATGGTGACAGGGCCCGGCCGCGTCTGGGCCATGCCGGGCTCCTCGAACCTCGACGCGTCGCCCGGCTTTTTGTCACTCCGCTCTGAGGACGGGGAGCCGAAGCCTGCATTAGCTCTCACTGAATGGTATGGCACTTGGCGGGGGAAAGAATACTGAAAATCAGTTATGATTTAAGCAAAGGGGGAATTAGAAAAGTAACTGGGGGTATTTTTGAGGTTGATAGTGATGCAAAAGCTGAGAGAACACAGATCATTAGCACAGTTAGCGTCATGCCCAAGGAGGAGGGTGGGACGATGCGTGTGGGTGTGTGATGACACTGTGGGAGTGTTAGTGTGGACATGGGACCAGCCTACACTTCCAGAATTCACCACAGTTACCTGCCGTCCTAACCCCATCTTCCGACGGTCCGTCCGCCTCTAAAGGATTACTGACACATGTTTCCGTGTTGTCATCGTCCTCCTCGTCACACAAGTCACCCTTCCCCAACGCCGCCTCGTGCTCGGACGCCGCGACCTGCTCCGTCTGGACCAGCTCGGACTTGACATTGACTCCGTCGGAGCTGAAGGAGAGGTTCAGTCTGCCGGTAGTGATGCTGACCGACTCCTCTTCGTCGCTCTCGTCGTAGTCGCCGAGCAGGAGCGAATTCCTGACGGAGGAGGGGGCAGACCGGCTCTCTGGACGGGGGGCAGGGGAGTCAGGGGGGTGGAAAGGTTCCTCCTGCTTTGCCTGGCCGCTTGAGATGGATTCGTACGCGTCAGAGGACCGGAGATCCGGCTCAGATTTATG
>NW_028234425.1:27276156-27278656 GCF_977035675.1 Penaeus japonicus | reverse complement strand
TCTGCCACGCCAATCGGCCTCGTCGCTTCGACTAGGGTATCGTCGCCGCCCTGTTCATCCTCCCTGTCTCCCAGCGTCTCCTTATCGCCTGCTGACATGCCCATCGTGGCTGTCTGGTAGTCGGGCTGCTCGCTGTCTGGCTCTGCTGCGGCGACGACAGGTTCATTCAGCACCGGCTCCTCGATCGGCTCATAGCGAGGTTCATAGACCGGCTCCGAGGGAATTGCTCTTCTGACTGCCTTCGCCAGAAACTCAGGAACAGAGTTGTAGACCTCAGGAACTTTGGCCTCTCCGTTGACGGCCACCTGCTGATCTGTGGCGGCTATCGCTCTATCCGCGATTACCTCCTCCTCGGGTGTCTTTGGCCGCACGAAAATGACCTCCGGGATTTCCTCGTGCGCCTCCGCAGGCTGCATGTTGATGCGTTCGTCTATGTAGTGGCTGCTCAGATCTTGGTCGGCCACCTCGTTTGTCCCCATCGTTGTGATCTCGTCGAGCGTGTTGGCGAAGCTCTGCTCGTCGCCGTCCCTCTGAGACGGGGCGGGAGACCTGCTGTTTCGCACCTGTGGTCTGGGACTCGGCGTCCTTGGCTTCGCTTCCTTCGGTTCCTCCTCTACAGGCGCGGCCTCGACCTGATCCTGGCCTTCGTCTGCCATATCGCCAGCCTGACTCCTGGCTCTAGATCTACTGCGTCTGCTGCCATCCGATTTTGACCTATGGTCGCTTTTGGCTGTGACTTCGGACGCCACTGTATTCACAACCGTGTCCTCATGCGAGCTGTTGCGGTCGTTCCGGTCCTCCGACGGGCTGCGGTGCGACGAGCGCGAGTCCTCATTGGGGCTGCGCTCGCGACTGCCTCCCCGGGATCCCTCGTCCTCCACGGGGCTATCCCGCCTCGGCGTCTGTCGGCCCGGAGTCCTGGACCGCTCCGAGTGGCTCTTCCCTCGGTTTTTGAAGCGGCTGCTGCCTCCTGTAACATACAGGATACACCTCTTTAGGATCTTGAGTAAAACACATTTAAAACTGATGCATTTATTCAGCAAAATCTGACATTGCAAAATGAGCACATTAAAACTGCCATAAAAATTGACAAAGACAAAAAATATCCCACATTTGATCATAAAAGTATGCCCGCATTTATCAAATGGATTATACTGTGATGCACAGACAACATAACGTTCTTCAGTCCTTTAGAGAAGTGTTAAACAATGCACGCAATTCACACAGGCTAGGGTCACTCCTTCCATCTAAGTTTACCTTCTCTCTTGCGTGAGCCTTTGTCTCTGTCCCTGTCCCTGTCTCTGTCTCTGTCTCTGTCCTTATTGCTGACGCTCTCGTAGTCGCTGCCTCGTCTGCGGGAGGACGACGAGACCCGCAGGTCCCGCATGTGTCGCTCCAGTCGCTCCTCCTCGCCGTCGCTCACCGATTCCGACGCCGACGCCGAGCTGCCTCGCCGGCGGGACTTCTTCTTACTCTTGCTCTTGTTCGAGCTCGAAACTTTCGTGCGAGACTCGCGTCTGTTGTCCTTGATATTGAAAGATAAATTACTCTTAACCACCCCGCCGTCGTTGTCGTAATCGGACACGTCTCGGTCGTCATCTTCGTGGTCGGTTCGTCGGTCCTTCCTCCGGTCGGAACGATGTCGTTCGCTGCCTCGCCGGCTGCTGCGGCCGCCGCCGCCACCGCCGCCGCCGCCCATGGTTTTCGAACACATACCGCAAGTCCTCACCCCGCCAGAGTTGATGAAAGTGCAGTGATCGCACTGCCATGCCAAGCTGCTGCCTCCGTGGCCCACCTTGTTATTTCTGTCGTCGTCGTCGTCCTCGTCGCTCGCCGACGAAGAGCGACTCTCTTCGCTCTCCTCCGACCGCTGCTTCATCCTCCTGTTGCGGCTGCGTCGCCCGCTGACGTCGGCCCCGCTGAAGGAGCGCGACTTCGAGGACTTGTGCGAGCGGTGCGAGGAGGAGCGGAGGGAGGGGGCGGGGGAGGAGGGGACCTTACCGAAGGTGTTCATGGAGTCCGGGATGGACATGTTGAGGGAGCCCATCGCAGGCGGACCCATGTGCGGATGGTAGCCAGGGTAGTACCCCGGGAACATGGGCGGCATGTGGTGGTGCACGTGCGGAGGCGGCGGCCCCCAGGGGTACCCGCTCACGTCGCTGCCTACGGAAGAGAGGTTCATGGACAGGTTGGACGCGGTGCGCTTCATGCCGGGGGCGTTGGGTTGGCCCGCGAGCATGTGCGCTGGCGTGCACAGGTCACACGGCGCGCCCCACATCGGCATTCCTCCGGGGTAGCCCATCATGTTGAGCTGCTGGAAGCTGTTGGCCTGTGGGAAAGGGAAAACAAAAGCAGTTCAAACAACTGAGTTGCCTATTTCCGTGGTGCTATGAGATCACTATATAGCATCTACAGATACACAAGCAGACAACCCAGTGCACTAAGGAGAGTCTGCACGCACCGGATGAGAGCTATTAAAGCCGTGCGGGGGCTGCTGCTG
>NW_028234425.1:27241156-27248656 GCF_977035675.1 Penaeus japonicus | reverse complement strand
AAGAAGACGGAAGTGACGACTGTGAGTTATTGACACTTTTGATTGATACTGATAAGTGGGAATGAAAACGATTATATTTAAGTGTAGACCTTGATTATGGTTATGAAATGATAGGATGTGATCACAATAAAATGAACTATAGTCTGTTCCAAGGACTCTGGCGCAATAAAATATTGGCTTCGTATTTGGCGTCAAAGAATATTGTAACAAAGCACAGGCCAGGTTCCACTTAGGTTACAAAGTGTCAAGTTGCGGTCACTTTATGGCCTTTTTTCGAATAAACTTTTGCGCCAGAGTCCCTGGAAAGGACCTCATAGTGTGGTGTGGATGAAAACGATAATGTCGATCGCACATATTATAAGGAGAGGCAGAAAAGTGAGTGATAATGATAGACTTAAAAGGAATGATAACAAACTTTGTGTTGATGAGTATGGTGATATCAGGTGATCACGTGAATTAAACCGAATGAGCAATGTAGAAGACGGTGATACATAAAAAGGAATATGAGAATACAGGCGACTCATGCATCGCAAAACCAAAACATATGCCTGGGAAATGAACGAGACATCATCCTCATACTCACCCTCTTGTCCTCCATGCTGGCCTGTGGGAGCTGCTGGAGAGAGAACTTCCTGCCGAGGGAGTGAGTGTGGGCGTGGGGCTGGGGCGTCTTGGGCTGCAGGGGCGGGTACTGGGCGTTAGGAGAGGCGGGCGTCACGGGCGTCGATGTCGAATTCTTGGGAGGAGGTCGAGAGCGGTTGAGCTCCAGGATGGACTGAGGCAATCCAGCGCGGATGTCATCGTTTCTAAGCAGGAGGAAAGCAGGAGGAGCTGCTTAATCTTTGCTTTTCATTTGATTCTTTGTACTTAATTAAGTTGTTATAGAGGCGCAACGTATAAGCATGGGATTAGGAGATTACGACTCCTGAAACTGTCATTATTAAGGAGGGATAACAAAGGAAGGATGGATTTTAGAATCATACATTTACATTTTTGTGTTATTTTTTTATATCAATAAAAGGGTTTCTTCTGTTACTATAGACAGATGCTTAACACATTCATAGAAATGGAAACAGGAGATTACGTCATAGGAGAAAGGCTAAGAATTTTCGAAATTATATATTGTCTTCATTTTTAACATTCTAATCTATATACAAGCAGTTGAATAACCTTACAAATAAACATTGGAATGCAAAGACAGCACACAAGTAAAGAAATATGGTATAAAGGTAATCCAGCACAAACTTCATCATTACTATGGAGGCAGAAAGATAAATGGAATTAAGTCGATATATCTTTTACATTCTCACACATACTCACATACAAACACATGCACACATACAGGCATAAACACACATACACACTCAAAAAAAAGTATATATAAATATATATATATACATACATATACATATATATATATATATATATATATATATATATATATATATATATATATATACACATATATATACACATTCTATCATCATTTCACCACGTGTATTAAAAGAGCAACAGAGAAATCCTCCTAGCACAGACACACCGTACGAAACCAGAGGAAAAGAGCGATTACATACGTCTGGTCACTGAGGTTGGGAAGGCTCGGGCTGGTACTCGCTCTTATCAACGCCTTGCTCGACGCTGAGTCACGGTTATCGTTCTTCGCAGACGCTGTAATGGGAGAGATAAGGACATGTAACTTTAGGTTTTGAAATGAGCACCAGCAAGAAGAGAGGGAGTACATAAGTATATATTAGGTTTTGAAATGAGCATCAGCAAGAAGAAAGGGAGTACGAGATATAATAATAAAAAAATCAAAAAAATCAGAGAGTATTAAAACATCGAATGAGTGGCCTTTGAGGAGAATGTATTATTGATATTTTAAGTGTGGCGATTTGCATAGAACAGCTGATTCTTTCCTAAATCATGAACGTGAATCGAAATCTGTTCTGATTTCCTTATTTCTGTACTGTTGTTTAGGCCTTTACTTTCAAATGTGGTCTATATATTATCAAACGTATCCTAAACTCTGAGCTGTAAATATAAAATATTTTTTGGAAAAATAAAACGATAGATCTTGTCTATGTATGGCTATACTATCGTATTTCATCGTCATTTTTTTGTATTTTCTTTAGAATCAATAAATCATATAAGGATATTAGTCTTTTTAAACAAGAATATATACTAATATATATATATATATACATGTGTGTGTGTTTGTGTGTGTGTGTACATATATGCTGTCAACTGTAAAATAAAGATTCAAGACACTAAACACTAATACGACAAATTCGAAATTCAGTCATACATTGCGATAGGTATCGTTTGTTATCGGCTTTGATCAGTAAATAATTTCATATATTCAAGAAGTTAGCCAAAATCAATATTAACCATCAATTCATCTAAATCCTAATTAACAAAGTTCCGATCACGGTTACGCCACTGTCATCGAACCTTTTCAAGCAACATTAAGCCAGGATTTCTCACCTTTGACCTGGTCTGGCGTGGGAGGAAGAGGTCTGGCGCCCATGAACTTCTTGAGGCTGCCCATGATCGTTCTGCCAGCGCCACTCACGCTCTCACTCGCTGCGCTCTGACGTAGGGAAGAGGTCAAAAGAGGTCATAGGGTTATCCTTTCGTCATC
Source organism: Penaeus japonicus (assembly GCF_977035675.1). Lineage (NCBI taxonomy): Eukaryota > Metazoa > Arthropoda > Malacostraca > Decapoda > Penaeidae > Penaeus > Penaeus japonicus. The sequence goes on along the minus strand of NW_028234425.1, from coordinate 27,246,015 downwards.
GCTTTAGTGATTCCGTGATGTGTTCTTTATCTTCGGGGTTATTCAAGCTGTTTATATTATACTCATTCATCTATATTTGGTACTTGGTTTAGTTTATTGTTTCATTTAGATTCATCATACTGATCTTTGACAGTCATTTTCATCACACATGGAATGATAGTGATACATCTTTGGAAAGTGGGTGTTTTAACTTCATGTAATCATTTGTTTTGTTTTTACAACTGAAAACCATAGGCAAGACACCACTGAACACAGCGACCCATCCCAAAAGGAAAAGCCCACTCAGACTCGGCTGCTTATTCAAAGCTAAAAGAAAGGAAAAAAAGGCAGGTAGGACAAGTCACCGTGGATTTGCGCAGCGGGAGAGCGAGGGAGTATCGTGTGCCGCCGTCTCCGTTAGGGCCGTTCTGGAAAAGAAAGGTAGGAAGCGATTCTGACATGAAAATACATTCTAAAAGCCAATGAAGCAAAAGCCTCCTGCCAGGAATAGAGCACCATTTATCTTTTCGAGGAAAAGGTCATTTTGATAAAATCCTCAATCCATCAAGCTTATCACTTAGCAAAAGCTGGTAAAGAATGAATTTTCAGCGAACATCTAGCAAAAGCACATAAACAAAAATGCTGCTTCCCAGTCTAGGTGGAAAAGATAACAAAAGATTCCCTCGTGGGGGAAAAAAGATGTATAAACGCACTTGTATACAATAAAAATGTACTTTCGAAAAAAAAGATGGAAAGTACTTGGTGTTGTGTTTAAGATACTTCAGGAAAAATAATATTTCTCTGATGAAGTAATTGTAGTCATTCACAAACAAAAACAATAAGTCAAGGATCGAGGCTAATAATATCTTTCATAAAAAATGCATGCTAATAAGTGTCATCTGAAGCCGTGGTTGATACGGCGAGAAACTATAACTTCGTTTCTATTTACGATAATTCAAACCTGAACTTTAATAATTAGAAAAGATGTTAATTACAAAATTATGACCCTGCTACCTCAGCAACAACAACAAAGTCTCGATACAATACAAGCTATTTTGTGAATTATTTGAACCACAAAAATAAATTACCGTTTGTCAACCACATACTTAGATGGCATAAGCCCCGACCCTTAATTAGTCCCAGTGGAAATTGCAGGGCCACGCAGACACCCTGAAGGAATAAAGGCCTATTTTTTTTTACCTGAAGATTGGTCATGCTGGAGGAGCGGGAGGTGATGTTGGCGAGGCCTCCGCTATACGAGTGATAGTTCTGGGGTTGGAGAGCGTGCAGTGCCAGAGAAACCGGTCAAGAGAACAAAGGAGAGAGAGACAAAGTAACAAATGAAAAAAAAAAAAAAAACGAAGAAAGAAAAATGCCAATACATGGAACCAAACAAAACAATATACGCATACAGGGAAATAAAAGAGACCCATAAGGAGATTCTAAGTTTGTAAAATCATTGCTGAAAGTGAAGATACTAATAACAATAAAAGAGGAACAGAAGGAAATTGGATAGATATCATGCCGAAAATGTTGCAAAGACAAATACTGCTGCAACGTGGCAGAGAGGAGGCTGTTCATGCAAGAAAGCAAGACCTGTTCACTGGTCTGGCCTCTTCGTGTGACGTCGAATTATATACTTTATGGTATACTCAAGAATAAACTTTAAGAGTTCCTTCCTAAAACTTAGATCCGTTTGTATTATCACAACCATGACGTTAATTAATTGATCAATAGCTATTCACTAAACTCTAGAATAAAAAACAAAAAAAAACAAAAAAAAAAACAGAAGTAACGTCATTTCGTCAGTTCCATCTTCATAAAGAGGTATGTTACACTTACAACTATGACAACTATAAAGCAAAAGCCACAAAAATAAATCGTACGGAATTTAGACATCTGATAACCCGGATAAAGCCTTTAAGAACGCTAGTACACTGTCAAATTGCAATTGCAAAGTTGTGATCTCTATATCACTTTATCAACATACTACGATTTAAAACCAGCGACTAATAATAATCATCGATATATTTATATTGTAAAGGAATTACTATTACATTACTATCAGTCTATGACTATGACTATCTCAAATTTCAATAATTAATCTAAAGAGTCAGACCAGTTTGCACAACAGCGGCTATCCAGCAGCCTCTACTACGAGCAGTACTACAGTGCACCGTCCCCGTCACGCACACAGGTACGTACTACATGCACTCTGCAAAGGAAGCTACAAGACGATCGAATTCAAACCCGCATTGTTCCTTACCTGATCCTTCTTGGAGAAACCGAACCCGGATCGCTTGTTCTTTCGTGGGGGCGGTTGGGGGGGCGGCGCTCCCTGCGTGTCCCCTTTGGGCGGAAGGGGCGGTCTCACTCCCCCACTCGAGGGAGCTTTGCTGTCCACGGCCTGGGAAGGAAGGGAGTTAATACCACGAGGTTTGTTTCATATACAGAAGGTACTTTTAATCTGATCGTAGATAAAGAATAAACACGAAAAATATCATGAACGAATAGGTATCAGGTGATGATGTAGAGGTTCAAACAGTGCGCGGCCATCAGTAATTTCAGATTAGTTTTAGCTACATACATCTTAGACTACAAAAGGGAGGAGAAAGTATTATAGAACTGATAGTTCATATTCCTTCGTCTAGGACCTCTTTTTTTATAAAGGGTTTATGAATAATACTCCCAAATATAATAATTTAGTCAAAGTAGATCCTATACATGTTCGACGGCTTTTATTAGTAAATGTAATAAATGAAAATAAAGATTTCTATTATGAGGATTCAACACGCAAGGGCCCCCGGTCATCCGCAAATACCCGCACAACTGCCCCTCGAGAGATAACATGAGTCAGCCGGAGATGGAATGCTCCTTATCCTCCTCCTCGACATGGGGGTACCTGGCTGTCTGTTTGGCACGAGGGGTAATGGAGGAATCTCCCCTTCCTGCTCCTTTGCCCTCCCTTTCCACCCTCGCCCCCTGCGGCACCGTCACCTGTAATTACTCCCTGGCGATGCGAATTCTTCCTTGGTGTCTCCACGCTCTCAACTCCCGTCTCGTTTTTCTGCTGTGTCGAAGCGCTTCTTTCCTCACTCCCTCTTCCCTAGATGAGTCATTCACATATGCTATTTCCTCCCCAGTTCATTATGTCTGCTTAGTATTTTTGTTTGTTTATTTTTTAAATTAAATGTCTCAATACCATCCCTTTCTCAGTTGTCCTAGCAGATATTTTTATATCGTTCCCCTATTCCTTTTTTGCTTTTGTTACATTCTCCGAATCCTGTTTGGTTGTGTTTTCTCCCAAATTTCGGGTGACATAATTAGTCCCAGGAACACCTCGACCTGATATTTCCGACGCGGTGCTGACCTACTTCCATGGGTCACGAAGAGCGAGGGGAGAGGCACATAATGAATATACTCGACAGCCTATTTTAGAGGACGGAATGCATCCCAATTTAGCATCATCTGTTTTTGCCATGGTTAATGATACCGTTGACGCCAGAGATTGATAATCTATTATTTTCCCTCATGTCAGTTCCATCATCTCTCACGACTCTACCATCGAAACTTATATCCACGTCAAAACCTCATATCTACCTCCAACACTGTACAAAAACCGTACCTTTACATCCTAATCCAAATCCTTATACAATTCTGTCTCATTCTCACCCTCATTCTCAACCCTCCCCCCCCCCACCCTCTTTCCACCCTTACTTACCCCGCTCCCCTTCCGATACTTACCCGTCTCCATGACAACGATCTCTCTCCCTCTCACGCACAAACAAAAACAAGTCTGGCTACCTGTCGGGGGGGGGGGTTATTTCCTGAACTTGCTCCTTTTTTTTCCTCCTAATCTCTCTTCATCGCAGACAGACAGACAGACGTTAATACTCCTCTTCCTGTGCCACCCCCTCTGTCATCTTGTATTTCCTCTTTCTCTGTTACGTGACTTATATCTTCATTCCCTCCCTCTTCCTCTTTTTTTCACTCCCCCTTTCTTCCTCCTTGTTTAACCTTGTGCTATTTTTTTCCCGACTACCCGATGATAAACAACAGTTGGAGGAGACGCAAAAAAAGGACTAATGGGACCGGATTGGGCATGGTTAAACAATTCTGTCCTAAAAGAATTTCCGCTTCCTTTCTGTAGTTTACATTATCCACCTCTCTTTCTCTCTTTTTCTCTTTCTCTCTCTCTCTCTCTCTCTCTCTCTCTCTCTCTCTCTCTCTCTCTCTCTCTCTCTCTCTCTCTCTCTCTCTCTCTCTCTCTCTCTCTCTCTCTCTCTCTCTTTCTCTCTCTTTCTCTCTCTCTCTTTCTCTCTCTCCTTCTCTATCTTTCTCCTTCTCTATCTTTCTCCTTCCCTCTATTCTCCCCTCTCTTCCTCTTTTCCTTCCTCTCTCCCTTCCCTTCCTCTCTTCCTCCTTTCCTTCCTCTCTCCCTTCTCCTTTCCCTTCCTCCCTCCCCCCTTCCTTCCTCCCTCCCCCCTCCCTTCCTCCTTTCCTTCCTGTCTCCCTTCTCCTTTCCCTTCCTCTCCTCCTTCCCTCCCTCCCTTCCTCCCTCCCCCCTCCCTTCCTCCTTTCCTTCCTGTCTCCCTTCTCCTTTCCCTTCCTCTCCTCCTTCCCTCCCTCCCTTCCTCCCTCCCCCCTCCCTTCCTCCTTTCCTTCCTCTCTCCCTTCTCCTTTCCCTTCCTCTCCTCCTTCCCTCCCTCCCTTCCTCCCTCCCCCCTCCCTTCCTCCTTTCCTTCCTCTCTCCCTTCTCCTTTCCCTTCCTCTCCTCCCTCCCTCCTTCCCTTCCTCCCTCCCCCCTCCCTTCCTCCTTCCCTTCCTGTCTCCCTTCTCCTTTCCCTTCCTCTCCTCTTTCCCTCCTTCCCTTCCTCCCT
>NW_028234425.1:27233656-27236156 GCF_977035675.1 Penaeus japonicus | reverse complement strand
AGAGAGGGACTGTTATTCACGGCGTGCCTGGTATGGGAAAAAGTGACATGCGAAAATACTCAGACACACGCACGCACGCACACACGCACACACACATACATAGAGATGAGAAGAGAGGAATAGAAAGACAAAGAGAGAGAAAGGGAGTGAAAGAGAGAGATGGTGAGATAGATAGAAAAATAAAGCATATTCGTATATCTGTACTCTTAAAACATAGAGTTAATTTTAAAAAATCTGATTCTCGACACGCATCAGAAATAAAATGAACCTGGCTTTATTCTTAAAGAAACATTTTTAGTATAAGGCCGCAAGCAAGCGTGGGCAAGCAGGAGCGTGTATGAGTTGTTTCATTCCTGTCTTCACTAAATAAAGTTTTTTTATGAGCAGATTGAGTAAGCTTCTCCTTAATTAATCGTTTTGGTCAAGCGTGAAACATTACCACTTTACCCCTTTCGCATTAACACACTACCAATGTGGACACTATAACCTACAGTGTCATTAATCTTCCTGCTTTTGCCCGCTCTCGCTGCCTCGATATCATGGTCTATATTCATCTTCGATTTTTAAAAATATTAGCATGCAGTCATATTATCATTAAAAATCAATTTCTCTAGTCAGCCTAGACGTGGCTAGCCCGTGTATACGTGATGTACCCGCGACTGATTAGTGGTGCCCGAGTCTAAACAAAACGATAAACTGGAGATCTCAGGAACCTGGGATCAGTAGGAGGGGGAAGTTTACTTATTCGAACTTTTTTTTTCGTGAAAGAAGAAAGAAATAATAATGTGGCGAGTAGTAGGCAAAGATAAATGTTGCAAGGACAATTGCATTTGTTTGCAAACTTTTGACATTCCTATCAATAAGGAGATAAAAACAGATACACAATGAAAAATAAGAAAACGAGTAAGGACCAGCACAATAATAGTACCGTGAAGACAAGTAATACAGATGATACCATTGCACTAATAAATAAAAAGCAACAACTTTGGAATCAGTTCTAGATTCACGAGTTAGATGAGAGATCATGAACTCCTATCTCCTGTTGGCTTGCTGAGGGAACCGTATAGCGTGTTACTAAAAGCTTGCTTGGCACGGTCAAGGAGGGAGGGGAGGAGGAGGAAAGGAGGCGGAGGAGGAGGAGGAGGAGGAGGAGGAGGAGGAGGAGGAGGAGGAGGAGGAGGAGGAAGAAGAAGAAGAAGAAGAAGAAGAAGGGGAGGAGTAGGAAGAGAAGGATGGGGAGGGGAGGGGGAGGGGGAGGAGGAGGAGGAGGAGGAGGAGGAGGAGAAGGAAAAGGAGGAGGAGGAGGAGGAGGAGGAGGAGGAGGAGGAGGAGGGGGACGGGGAGGGGGAGGGGGAGGGGGAGGGGGAGGAGAAGGAGGAGGAGGAGAAGGAAAAGGAGGAGGAGGAGGAGGAGGAGGAGAAGAAGAAGAAGGAGGAGGAGGAGGAGGAGGAGGAGAATTAGGAAGAAGAGGAAGAAGAAGAAAAAAATCAAGAAGAAGAAGAAGAGGAAGAGAAAAAAAAAAATTGGAGGAAGAGGAAGTGGCAAAGAAAGAGGAATAGGAAGAAGAGGAGAAAGAAGAGATGGGAGCAACCGAGGTGGGGGGTGGGGTGGTACCCCGGGAGGGCGAGAGCGAGAGTCCCACACTCCGATGCTCAAGTTTCGATGGATTTTGGTACAGTTCTTTTTCTTGAATTTGCCAAGAATCTCTCCTTTCGAATGCGCAGTAAATGTGAACGCAAATAATGATGATAATAAAAATAATGTCTACAATCGTGATAACAACAACAATGAGGTCAAAAACAACTAAAAATAAAAGAATGAAGCTAATAGTATCATTAAGATATATATATATATATATATATATATATATATATATATATATATATATATATATATATATGTGTGTGTGTGTGTGTGTATGTATGTATTTGAAAAATTAATATATACATAAACACATGTGTGTATGTACACACACATATGTGTGTACATATATGAATATGTATATGCATAAATAAATAAATAAATAAATATATACATATATACATACATACATACATATATATATAAATATATATATATATATATGTATATATAATTATATATATGCATATATATATATATATATATATATATATATATATATATTGAAATCTAAATAAATGATATGTGAAACACACCGATATCAAAAATGATTAATTTCCAGTCTTAAGCCACAGAACTCTACGGACTATTTTACCAGGCTTTCATTACAGTGAAAAAATAGTAGAAGCAACAATAACAAAAACAGTGATAGCAACAGCGATGATAATGATAAAGACAAATCATATCAATTACAATTATGGTGATAATCATGTCAGGAATATCTTTATTACTGCTACTATCAGTAATAAAAATTATGACTAATAATATTAACTGTAATGATAGTAATAATGGTAATGTTGTTGATGATAAAAATGCCAAAAAATATCAATCATCAGATATAACAATAGTCGTCATGACA
>NW_028234425.1:27188656-27191156 GCF_977035675.1 Penaeus japonicus | reverse complement strand
TCCTGGTGGCCGGCAAAACGCAGCTGCTTATCTTCAACAATGACATATACAATCACTGACTGATCTCGCCCACCACTGGTTATGCAAGACTCTCTATACAGTGCATCTATACCTGTGATGGCATCTTGATGACCTCCTCTGAAAAACAAGAGAAGAGGATTTGCTGCCTTTTATTTTGAAGTAATTAGGTAATCCATCAATTCTTAGGTAATTATCTTTGAAATAATCCATGGGAAAAATACTGAAACTATGACATTTATTCATGCTGCTAACTTTTAAACTTATTTGACCAATAGATAAAATAAATGTCTTAAAATTGGAAAACAATAAAGACTATCATTATGCAGTTTATCAAGTGAAAGATGATAATGTTCACCATCTAATAGTATGATTGGGAAACTACTCACACTTGAGAAAATGAAGAGAAGTAGATAACAAAATTACTTAACATAAGAAACAACTTACAAGTGTTCTACAAAAGCCATGGCATCAATATTCCACACAATCACCATTCGGTCATGAGAACAAGAGTAGAGGGTGTGTGATCCTCGCCGAAAGACCAGTCCAGAGATGGCAGCACGATGCTTTTTGAAGGACTTCAGGTGTTCCATTGTCTTTGCATTCCAGATATGTATGTAACCACCTTGGTCACCAGATGCCTGTGAAATTGGATCATTGACAGTCAATCTATTGACTAATTTACACTTTTTCTTTGATTATTTATCCTTTCTGCTTAAACCAAGAACCTAAAGTTTTCAGTGTACACATAAACAATACAACACTTAACACTTATTGTAGTAGTAGTTGTACAAGAGTATAACACAAATGCCATAATATATAAGTTACTGAAAATTAATGCATTACTTGCTAGAACATTACATGATAATGTCATGAGCTAAATTAAATTTATGTTAGTATAGGCAATGATAATTATAAGCCTATAATCTACTAAGATGTGTGATCTTCCACTAATGAAAAGGAGTAATCTTGGAATTTATGAACTTAGGACACTCTTAAGACTTCTTTTTTTACCTTTTTGATCTTTTCAAAAATGTAAAATCCATAAAAACAAATCTTTCAGAGAAAACATATCAAAGGTAAAATGTGACTTCTAGATACTAAAAGCAATTGCAGATCAGAAGAGCTTTTCTTTAAACATAGTTTATTCTCAACTCACAAGGTACATTCCATCAGATGACACTGCTAGGGAGTAGACATGAGTTGTGTGGCCAACGTGAACCTTCTCTGTTCCCTTACGCCCACCTGGTATAGTAGCTACTCTCTTGCCATCTATGGTATCTGTGGGAGAGAGGGTGACAAATTTGTATTGCACATCAATCTACATTCGCACTTTCACTTTTAGAAAACATGTAATGACAGCTGGAATAAAGAATAACTTACTCAACATACTCATATCAAATCATAATTATTCCTTGAATATCAAAAAACTAAGTAAAAACTAAGTTGATAACCATTATGTACTAAACAAAATGGTCTTTTATCTCAATGAGGAATTTTAGTGAAAGAAAGAAAGAAAGAGAGAAAGAGATCCTTACATTTAACTAAGGAACAATCTTTAGATCCACAGAAGATATGCTGATCATCACTTGTAACTACCATACACGTGACGGGTAACTTCTGTTGTTTAGATTTGAGGGTTAGGATATTTTCCGTGTCAGCTTCTGCTATGGTCTCGGCTACAGGTTTATATAGTTTGCCAGATGCCTCCAACACATCCTCCCGAAGACGATGTCCAATGGCGTCATAGTCAACATCTCTAGCTTCCTGGGCACTGGCCTCTGTTCACAAAAATACATTCTTTCAGACATTGAAATAAATAGTGTTAGCAAAAGAAAAGAAGTGACTAAATTGTTAATTAACTGCTGTCTGGATTTGTAAGATTTTTAATGGATTCTAGATTTTATAAGCTAATGATACAGGATTTTTTTTTTCTGAAATCATAATCTCTGCTAGTCAAAGTATGTATCATATAACTCAAACTGGAAACTCTTAGCAATTTTAATTCTACATGTAAAACCAACTATTACCATGAAGAAATCTGTAAAACTGATTTTTGAATACTTTCCCATTATGCCATATGGAAAAATTTTACCCTTATCTTTATACTTTTCAAAGGTCATTCTAGTTACTGAATACTATAAATATGTCACTGCTTGTAAACAATGTGAAGAATAAAGTTGAGACAATGTAAAACAAAATATAAACAGAAATAATTACTGAACTTTCTGCACTACACTGATAACAACCCAGCAATAAACCAACCATATTCAACATTTACTCAGTAAATGTTACTTGAAACGTACTCTGTTCCTCCAGTTCTTTAATGTACTGTCGTGCTAATCTCACTTTCTTCTCCTGAGGAGTCTCTAGGTCTTCGGCCGTTTCATACTCCTCAAACTTTTCTGGTTTCCCTCTGATGTACTCATCCTCTTCGTCACTTGTAATTTCTTCATCCATATTGGGCCTTTCCCTTGGCGGT
>NW_028234425.1:27181156-27183656 GCF_977035675.1 Penaeus japonicus | reverse complement strand
ATAAGAACAATAGTAATGATGATAATGATAATAATGGGAATGGTATCAGTGATAATGATGATAATGAAGAAGTTGCTAATGAGAATATTAATATTAGCCATCTGTAATGATAATAGTAACAAGTGATATTAGCTATTGATGATTATGATTATGATAATAATAGCAATAATTATAACACTAATAGTAATTATAATAAGGTTGAATATAAAGAATTAGGCTTGGACAGCATTAAGATAGAGAAAAGAGTAAGGTAATTGCCATAAAGAATGCACAGATAAACATTAAGTTATTAAAAATAATCTACAGAGAGCAAAGCCTTATCAAAATTCATGAAACTTATCACTTATCACAAACATATAGCTGAGGCCAAGGATGCACTTCCTGTGTAAGCATAGACAAAAAACCCTCCACCATGCACATACTGGCAAGATAGAGCTTGTTGACTTTTGTGATTATTTATCATGTAGTAAGGAACCAGTCTAAGCTATATCTTGCCGAATTCATGCAGGGTATGTTTTTCATTTGTAGGAACAAGAAGCTTGGCAATGGAGTTGGAGGTGATGGTGATAGTGAATATTATAGAAATAATCACAATAAGGAGATAATATATCAATATCATGAATATTATGTTAATTACAAATATAATAATTATGACATCTCTATATTGGTTATTACTTTTTATACTAATATTCATATTCTTCTTATGAATACTATTATTATTACTAATATGATTATTGTTATCACTATTAATATTATTATTGTTATAATTATAATTATAATCATATTATGATTACAATTATTATTATTTTATTATTATTATTATTATTATTATTATTATTATTATTATTATTATTATTATTATTATTATTATTATTATTATTATTATTATTATTATTATTATGATGATGACAATAATGATTATGATTATGATTATGATTATGATTATATTATAATCATAATAATAATTATAATTATAGTTATAATTATAATCATAATTATAATCATAATTATAATTATAATTATAGTTATAATTTGATTATGATTATGTTTATGATTATGTTGTGATTGTGATTATAGTTATGATTATAATTATGATTATAATCATAATTACTTGTAGTAATTGTTTTTATAATCATTATAATCATCACTTTTATTATTATTTATATTACTATTATGATTATTGTTACTATTATTATTATTACTATTATCATTATTATTACTATTATCATTATTATTATAAGAATTATTATTATCATTGCCATATTATTATTATTACTATTATCATTATAATTATAAGAATCATTATTATTATTATTATTATTATTATTATTATTATTATTATTATTATTATTATTATTATTATTATTATTATTATTATTATTATTATTATTATTATTATTATCATTATTATTATTATTATTATTATTATTATTATTATTATTACTACTACTACTACTATTGATATTATGGTATTATTGTTTGGTATCATTGTCATTGTCTTTACCATTGGCATTATCATTGTCATTGTCATTATTATTGTCATTGCCATTGTCATTGTCATTTCTATTGTCATTATTTTTTATTAATATAATATTTATTAATGTCACTATTATATAGCTTAATCATCATGATAAAGATAATGATGCTGACAGTGACAGTGATAATGATAATATGTTAATGATTATAGTGCTACTAATCATTATTTATAATTATGATAAAGATTATGAATTATCATGGAAACATTATTTTTGTTATTATAATAATAATAATAATTATTATTATCATTATCATTTTTATTGATGTAGTTTTGTTAGCACACTGTTGCTTGGACAAATGATCCATTTGTTCATGATTGCCTAAGTGAAAACATTGCTATATGTTTTAGAAAGTATAGTATATTCATATAATGTTTGTAATGTTCAGTAAGAATTGGTCTTCAATCCAGTTGATGGATTTTACTTCATAAAGAGGAGGGTGTTATAGAACTTATATTAAAGTAGGCTTAGACTATAGGTAGGCAACCCAGAATCTGCAAAGACCCAATTTCCTCAAACTAGTCAGAAATGCAGTGGTTTTGGAGCTGAAAGCGTAAATTATGAATGGAAGTGTAAAGGGTTCAAATTTTTCCTTGATTCATATGATGGTGATAATGTGCATAATAAAGGTAATAATAGTGATCATGATAATGATAATAATAGTAATAAGAGCAATGATAATAGTGATAATGATAATGATAATGATGATATTATATGAGGCCTAGTCACACATACTATTGTGCTGTTGATATCCTAGTTTGTATTTTAGCTGTAATATATTTTTATGATAATCTGATCATATTGTAAGTGTCTCCTGAAAGACTGCTGGCCTAGGCTATTATAGAGTAATATGGTAGTATATTTTTGCATAAAGACCTTGAAAATGCTTCTTATAACCTGTATATATATATAAGTTATCTATTTTATGTTGTTTCAAATTATGTGTATACCTTGTTGATAGCAGT
>NW_028234425.1:27168656-27176156 GCF_977035675.1 Penaeus japonicus | reverse complement strand
TTTCTAAGACTGACTGAAAGTAGGGAATCAACATTTTTGAGAATGTCTGCCACCTATTGTGCTCAAGTTCTAGAACTTTTAGGATATATAGAATGGGTTTAGTGAATGTCTGTTAACTATCATACTGAAGTTCTCGATGATTAATATTATGATAACCACCCTTTTCTTTTTCCTTTTCCCTTTTTTCTTGTTCCTTCCTTTATCATGATTGTAATTTCTTCTCATAGTAGATCTTGTCTCATTTATATTTATCTGTATTTTTGATTAACAGGTTTTCTCTTTCATTGATTGGGAGAGTTTTTCTCTTTCATTGTATTTCTTTATTAGTAGAGTAAATATTTCTTCATTTATATTACATTTACATTTCTCCTCATATTTATTTTTTATCTTGAACATTATTCTATGTGTTCACTTTTATTGATGTTCCTAGTGTGATCATAAGCCTGGATTTTTAATGTAATTTAAATACCACTGATCTCCATAATTCACTGATAAAAATGGTCAGCACTTGAACTCTCCAGAAACATTTATTACAAATTTGAGGAACTTTCTTTCTTAACAGTTCTTCTACATATTGATTTGAGATAATCATCTGTTGCTTTTTACTGACTGTTTGAATTGATATTACGTGACCTCTAATGCTGATTTATTTTACAGGGAAGTGAAGATGGTATCAACAGTGCAGGACTCTCGACAGTCACAGACAAATATGTCCTTGATACCCTTGCAGTTATAAGAACCTTAGTTGATAAGTAGGTTGATTTTTGTGTGTGTGCATCTTGTTGGAATTTATTGTGGCTTGAAAAGATTTTTTGAATTGATGTTGGCCTGTTTTTGTTGCATCTCTAGGTCATGCTTTTCTTGTTTATATCCATTTTTGAATTTAGAGTAAAGTAACAATTATGATAATGAGTAAAAGAAAAATCGTCATCCCTTTCTATATTGCATAATCTTAAAAAGGAAAATTATGCTATGTTCAGTGATCAGGAGCCGCCACCGTCCATGTTAAAGCTACACACCATAGCCGACAAAGAAGCGGGCTGGCTGGTGGTGGTGCGATCCATGGTACAAGTGATTCCCCTCCATGACCCTCTGGGACCTGCAGTTATCACACTCTTACTGGATGACTGTCCTCTGCCTAGCAAGGTGAGTCAATACGTTGGGATGGATATTTATTCCTTGCTCTTCTTTTTGTCCTAGAATTATAAATCTGCATGTGGAGATATGCTTTTTTTTACCTGTTGTACTTGAAAAGTAGAATCATTTGTGAAGATCCTCCCTTTTCTGTAAATAGGAAAATCCCATGATTGAACAATATATTAGAGTACAGTTTGATTAAATAGGTTAGTTCAGTTCAGTTCAGACAGATTTGCGAAGACATCGCTTCGCCCAGGCTATATGCACAAGGCGGCCCGGCCTCTGCCAGCTATGAGTGCTGACTCATCTTATCTAATCTTATCTGATAGGCTGGATATGATTTATGATTTTCATTTTTTATGTGATTATTAATGTTTAAGATTACGTTGTTCTATATCTTTCCCTTAAAAGTATGTGGTTGCATAACTTAATTTTTTTTTTTTATCTTGAAAATACTTCTTTGCTGTGTGCTTATTTACTGATTCATTTGTTTATTCCTTTTTTTTTCCAGCATTTTTTTTTTTTTTTTTTATCTTGGACATACTTCTTTGATGTGTACTTAATTACTTATTCATTTGTTTATTCTTTTTTTTCAGGAAACTGTTGTACATCTCTGTAAATTTTTTGAACTGAGTGGGGAAAGTGCGCAGGAGAGTTGGAAAGACCCTCAGTTGCATCGTAATATTTGTGTGGTGCTTGGGTGTATTGCTGAAAAACTTGCCGGTCCTGCGTCTATAGCTCTGCTTACTGACACTACGCTAGAATATCTTGTGGCACACCTTGTGAGTATGAAGTTTTCAATGACAGGAAATATATTTTTGTTGTAAATTTTTTTTTTTTATTTGCATTTTCTTATATTGCAAAAATGTAAGTTTTCAAGAGTTTCTGGTTTGAATGTTCATCTGCATTGTTTTTTTTTCTTTGAATTCCATTTTTTTGCCATTTATTACAATCATTAGGAATTATTGGTTTATTGGTTGACCAAAAAAAAAAAAAAAAAAAAAAAAATGTAGCCTTAGTTTTGAAATATCTTGCTTATTGGGAAGAATTCCTTTCTCTTTATCATTAGAGATAGTTTTCATTTGTTAGATAATTCATTTCATTGCTCATTGAAAATCTTTGTCAGAAATATGATTTTGAATGAAAAAAAAACATCAGAAGTAGCATAATGTATAGAATAATGAGGACACTATAAGTAGTATTGAACTGATCTTATCTCTCCTGAACAGAATGTAGACAACCACCCTTGTGTCATCTTGTTTGCCCTCATAGCTTTAGAAAAGTTTGCCCAGACAAGTGAGAACAAAACCAGCATAGGGCAGTACATGGGGCAGGGTCTGTGTAACCCCCTCAGAACCTTGGAACAGTGGATGAGCGACAGTGACTATGTTCGCCGTCAAGTGGGCTTTTGTGCTCAATGGTGCTTGGATAATTTGTGTAAGTGGCTTTTTCTGTCTTTTTGTAGATATGAAGATTATGGTAAAAGTGTAATTAGAAACAACGATTAAAGCATGAATTTTATTGCTAGTTGAATTTATAGTATTATTGTTTTTGAAGATATCTATTAATTGAATTATATGATTTATAGAGATCTTTTGTTTTCAGTTATTTGTGAAGGTCGCTCATATTCCTATGAGAACGTAGACACAACTCACTTAAATGCAATGCTGAATAATAATGATGTTAGCGAATACCTTAAGATATCTCCAGATGGTTTGCAAGTAAGGTTTAGTCTGAAGAATGTTTTGTTAATGAAATAAAACTTTTTTACATTGAAATCACAATAATCATTACTATTCTTTTTTGATGTTTTTTTTAATTGCATATTACAATTATTTTGTGAAGGTTTATATTACTCTGAATTTTTTACAGGCACGTTGTGATGCTTCATCTTTTGAAAGTGTTCGATGCACTTTCCAAGTTGACTCTGGTGTCTGGTATTATGAAGCTACTATCATCACTGCGGGAGTCATGCAAATTGGCTGGGCAACTAAGGATAGCAAGTTCCTAAATCATGTATGGAAGAGTATCTGTCCTTGTTGGGGATCAAATGGGTCTATGCAAGATTTATGGTAGACAAATTCAAAGTAGATTTAATGGAACATGTAGAAGTTGTACTTTTAGGCAAGAAAATTATTATTACTATATACATTTGGGAAGTGCATGAGAATTTTATCTCGGTCTTAATCTTTTGATTTAAAAATTCATGAAAAATATTGAGTAAAGGAAAAAAAAGTAATTTGTAAGTTCATATATTAGGAAAAAATGTCTAGTAACTACATTATATCATAAAAGAAAGAGCTTGCAATCTGTTTTGTTGTTATTATGACATTGCATATTCTTACTCTGAATTTCAATCTTACTTTTTGTAGGAAGGGTATGGCATCGGGGATGATGAATTTTCCGTAGCTTATGACGGGTGTAGACAATTGTTCTGGCACAATGCCCAGAGTGAGAGTCACTTACACCCAAGCTGGCAGCCAGGTGATGTACTGGGGTCCCTCCTTGATCTAACCAACGCAGAAGTCATTTTCTACCTGAATGGTGACCCATTGCCACCTTTAACACAAGTCTTCAATAATGCCACGTAAGTAATGATTTGAGGAAATGATTCAGGTTTTATTGTGTGCTTTTGATGGATTGGTTGTCATAGAGTGCTCTTCGAGTTGAATGTTTACATAACTTGATTTATGGTTAGATTTATATGTGTTTCAACTTATTTTATCCCAATGGCACCAACAAGTTTTGAATGTTTGGGAGTATTTACAGAAAGAATTGTTGCACTAGACACCTTGTAAGCAATATCATGGCTGTAAACCTATTGCTTAGTGTACTGTTGGCCTGAATGTGTAATACACAGTATATTATTGTTAGCCATAAAGTTTCCATTTCACAGGCTGTAAGAAGGTTGTCATAGACAGATAATGTAGTATATTATTCATATTATCTGATCATGTGGATAGATTCTATGTAAAGGAAGTTACATGGGTGTCTGGGAGGAAAAGAACATGTTTTTTATTCTTTTATCATAGTTTACAACATAAAAATCACAATTATCATGATTTACAACATGAAAAAATATATAGCGAGGAAAGACCATGATTGAAATTTTGGGTTAGAGAAATGGCTGCATGATGAGTCAGCTGTCAAGGATAATATATATGCTGAAAATTATACCTTTTATACAGTTTTCTTGACCAATTAGGTCATGTTCAATTAACCCCTTCACTACGGGCAGTAGAAAATGCCCTCCACTCCGCATCCGTGCTTCCGGCGTGCGCCAAATTTGAAACGTCGCTATTGAATATGACAAGTTTTAAGCCAAAACCTCTACACATTTTAAGCTAAAACCTCAACATAATCATCATGTGTTATATATCAAAATATGCATAGTTAACCTCTTCCCTCATGTGCATGTGACAAGTTATTTACATGGGTTGGGAGGAAAATGGAAAGAGTGACCTTGGTGGGAGGCCTCACTCAGATGACCAAAGAAAACGATTGAAATAGTATGGTAAACTAATAATAATAAGTTTTACATTTTTACAAAATGTTCCATAAATAAATTATAAAATGATTGCTAGCAGGGCGCATCGATGCCTCCCCTGGTATAAGCGAATCCCACTCTTATGTAATAATAATGAAAGTCAAGTAATCCATCGTATCATATCCGACCTCTATTCTGAAAGATCTCGTACAGTATCCGGAAGAAAGAAAACTCAATTCCACCAGAACTAAGCCATGACGCAGTATGCGCGTCCTCGGGTTTTTCACGAGCGCTGCGAGGACGCAGTATACATGTCCTCATGTCGAAGGGGTTAAAGTACATTACAGGGTAGGAAAAAAAAAGGATATGCTCATAGTGACCTCTACTATTCCAATTATCAGGAGTTGAAAAATAATTGAAAAAAAATGCTTGCAATACCATGTAATATTCAGATGATTATGAACACTTTTTCCATAATTTCAGTAAATGATCTTTATATCTATACTACTCTAACGATAGTTTTATACAAAAAATGGGACACAAACCAAGAGAGACAAGCATATACACACTGACCTGCTAATTCTGTAAAAAAAAACGCATATCATAAAAATTATATTGATCAGAATTATAATTTTGGTTTCAATAATACAACACCTGTCAGCATCTGGCTAGCTAGGTCGTAGCATGCAGACCTTCCAATCTGATGTCCTGCATTCACCCCCTGCTTAGGGCATTGGTAATTTTCCTTTGTAGCCTGATGCTACTGTCACTGATGAGCAGGGTATAGGGGGGGGGGGTTAGGTCACTCATAACAATCTTCCTGCTAGCCATAGCTAGGGCAGACTTTGGTTCCATTGTGAGAAGAGGGATGCAAGGTCTGACACGGTGTATGTTATGATGCTCACACTGCCCCTTTGCCCTGTCATTCACTAGTGATCTTTAAACCTTTAAATGCTGATAACATAAATGATTTGCAAATAATACAGTATAACAGAAGATACAAATGTAACACTGGTATTCAAATTCTTGGCATGTAACTATGCCACCTGGTTTTTGGGTGTCTTTTTCTTTTTTATGGTATATAGGGATGCCATCTGGTGCCAATGGGTTAAGGAATAATATTACTAGTGTATCACTTGTCAATTATAAAAGATTGCATATAATAACAATAATTATTTGCAGCAATGACACTCCATCTAACTAGAGATGGTGCACAAATTGAGTATTTTTGCTTTTAAAAGAAGCAGAAATAACAAGAAAAAACATGAAAATCTTCACCAACTCAAGAGGACCTAGTTTGCTCCAAGTAAGGAATGGTACCTGCACACTGTATGCTGTTCTTTTCCCTTTTCCAGATGTGGATTTTTTGCAGCTGCTAGCTTCATGTCCTTCCAGCAGTGTGAGTTTAATTTTGGGAAGAAGCCTTTCCTGCACCCTCCCAAGGACATTGCCTTCCAGAGCTTCAATGATCACGCTTACCTAAAAGAAAGTGAAAAAATAATCTTACCGAGGTATGGGGTCATTCAAAATTGACAAATTAGTTTTACTGTTCTATATTATTTTATCAAAGTATTACTGGAATTCTCAATCCCTAGCTACCTGCACAACTTAAGATACCAACTGCATATTTTCAGGCACATTAAACTTCAGAAACTTAGAGCGATGAGTGTTGAGGAAGGAGCATGTACGCTATGCTTCGATGAGAGGGCCACCATCTCACTTATGCCTTGTTTACACAGGTAAACTTGAAGTTGGTTGGGTGTGGTGCTACTGAAGATTATCTACTGACCTGCCTAATTTTGTAAATTTTCCCATGGGGTCTTATATTTAATTTTCATGGAATAGAATTCTGTAGTGATGATTTTCTACATTTTGGCTTTATTACTATTATTTTTTTTTACAACTGAACACAACAGTTATATGGCAGAAATATAATGAATTTATCATCACAGAAATGTGAGAAATAATAATGAAGGCACCTGTTGAAATAGCGTTTATTTATTCAGTGTTTACCAGGTTTGTTAAGTGAATTTATTAGAAGTTTTAACTTGATATTTGAGTTTGTGATATATATCAAAATATAATTTAATTATCAGATCATTGATAAATACCAGTTGTTCACAGCATCATACTTAAGTTTGAGACCCTAAATAGATTATTAGCTTTTGCTGAAAATAGTATATGGAATGTTACCCACAGGACATATGTTTAATAAGGGCCTTAGAGTAAATGTAGGTAATTAAAATAATTGTGAGAAAACAATTTAACATCATGATGACCTATGTAATTTATGATAAAACAGGACTCTGAATCATTTTCCTTCTGTTTCAGAGGCTTCTGTGAAAGATGTGCCCTGCAGTTAGAGATCTGTCCAATGTGTCGTCGTGACATTGAAGAGAGACGAGAGGTAGATGAGAAGTCTGATGGAAAGTCTGAGATCACATGACCCTAGAGTGAGTGTCACCTGATGAGATACAGTATTTATTTCAAAGTTGGTGAGGGGTATCTTCTGTCTTAGAGGTTTCTGTGAAATGTGAAATATGATACCATACTTTTATACTAATTAATTGATGTGGATATTGATGTAGATAATAGTCTACTTTCTTAAGCTTCCAGTTTTGCCTTTTATTAGTCTTTGAAATGATTAGGGTAAATCTCTGCCTGATATGGCTAAGTTGAAATGTTCTCTTCGAGGATTTAGAATTTTTTTTTGAAAAATGAGATTCAAAATTAGAAATTGAAAAGGCTGTATAAAATGTCAAGATAATCCATATATATAAATATAAATGGCATTATATCTATCAAAACAGTTCCATCTTATATTGATAATGATTGTCTTTTTTCTTCCATTTTTTTAACCCATTCACGCCGGGGCG
>NW_028234425.1:27153656-27156156 GCF_977035675.1 Penaeus japonicus | reverse complement strand
CTCGTTACGGCCGGTAGTGTGGGCAATGTAAACGGAATTTTCCTTTTATACTGTAGTAAAGAAGAATAGGCCGACATTAATGAAAGTCAAGGGAAAATCCGGATGTTGGTATGTAACATAATCATGATGTGTTCGTTCGTGATTCAGATTGGTGAGGGGAGAGAGGGAAGAAAAAAAGAAGAAAAGGTGAGGAACAGGTGAGGAAAGGGAGCTAAAAGTGGGAGGGCAACGCGATATAAAATACATGTATATGTATAAAAAAATATGTATATATACACATAAATATATATGTATATACATAAATAAATAGATAAATAAACACACACACACACACACACACACGCACACGTACACACACTAGCTACCCAATGAACCACCCAACAACATGAACGGATTTAAACCGGCCTCCTTGTGCACCTATTTGGATCCCGAGGGAAACCGGCTCGTTTGAAATACGAGAATACTGCCCACGACTGAAGCTGCCCTAGGGTGGTACGATCACTTATTGGCTGATATTTCTTTGCCATGTGTTTAGCTCTGAGAGCTTCCTTCATTCGTGATATGGGTTGTCTGTGTGTGTTATCATCATTATCATTATTGTAAGTATCATTATGGTTATGATGGTGATGGTGTTTCTGACGATGGAAATAGTAATAATGATAGTAAGGATAATTATAGCAATGATGATAATCTTTACCATAATGATAATAATGATCATCATCATTACTATAATTAACATCATTATTAATATTGTTATTGTTATCATTTTTCTTATAATTTTCATTATAATTTTTGCTGATATCATTATAATTATCATAACTGTTGTTATTGTTGTTTTAGACTGCGTTGCTACATCCGCACATAGAACGGTTACTTGGCTTCTTTAAGAAAATATTTGCTTTGTCATCTCACTTTGTGCACATTTCACAATGCATGTTTTTCTACTTGGCCAGTATTCATAGATCTTACAATGACACACACACAATATATATATATAAATATGAAACTTATACACAGTTTTGCATTTCGTTTTACTACCTTGACAACACGGTACAACCCTCCTCTTTTCCCGCGTCTTACAACCTATCTACTTTTAAGAAGACTATAAGCAAGTCTAACCTTATCTCTCTCCTTTAACTTACATTCCTTCCCATTATTAAGGGTATTAGATAATAAGACTGAACCACTCCTTGACATGTTAGACTAAAATAAAATTATAATTGATCACGTACAGTCGAAAGTAACTATATTTTGTCTGTTAGTCTGACCGTGTGACTGACAGAAAATCCTTTTGGTCGAACTCAATATTTTGTGTGTTTGCCGTGTCTTGCCTTTCTATTCGTTCTAATAAAAGGTTCTATCTCTTTCAAATGCTCTGCTTTATTACGTTTTAGCTTTCCATTTTCCTTGTATCAACACGAATTTTTTTTCTTCCATTTTTCACTTCTTCGGGTCAAAGAAGATCGAAGATCGAAACCAAAGACCATAAAACCAAGAAAAGTGCGAACTATATTGTGTTCAGGAACTCGAGACCAACACCATCGCTCCTCGACGCTGAATACACGCCCGGCACGCATTAAAAAAAAGAAAAGAAAAGAAATAAAAAAAAACAATAAATCTAATAACCTATCTGGAGTGATGCTAAAAAAAAAAAAAAAAAAAAAAAAAAAAACACGGGATGATTAATCGAACAGAGATCCCTAAGATATGAAGAGTAGCTCCTATTACCCAAGTCCTTCATCACAACAACAGGGATCCGATTCCAATTTATTCAAGTGAGGAGAGTACGAGTCCAACCTTCCCATCTAGCCCGCGAGCGGTGATCAGGTACGTACTCAGCCTTATATTCATTAACGGCGAGCAGGCTTGTAGTTTATGGGGGAATTGTGAGTGTCGGAGAGAGGGAGGGAAGAAGGGAGGGAATGAGGGAGGGAGGGAAGTAGGGAGGGAAGTAGGGAGGGAATGAGGGAGAGATAGCGGGAGGGAGAGAGAGAGAGATAGAGGAAGGGAGAGAGGGAGGGAGGGAGAGAGGGAGGGAGGAAATAAATTAGGGAGATATGGAGAATGAATAGGACAGGAAGAGGGATAAGAAGAATAAGAGGGAGAGGGATAAAAAGAGGGATGGGTAGAGATAGACAAATAGGCTTATAGATGGGCAGATAGATGGACAAATAGAAAGAAAGAATGAGAGAGAGAGAGAGAGCGAAAGAGAAAGAGGGACAAGGAAAGACGGAGGATAAAGAGAAAGAGAGAGAGAGAGAGAGAGAGAGAGAGAGAGAGAGAGAGAGGGTAAAGGTGAAGAGAAGAAAAAAGAGAGAGAGTGAGGGTCGGGAGAGAAGGAAAGGGGGGCAGAGATACCACCATAATTTGCTATAGTATTTTGATGCTAATAATTGCGAGCTGCATTCAGCCTTTCCCGCGTATATGTTTCCTTTAATTACAATGGGGTTTGCTGTGTCGCAATGGATGTTGCAGATTTGCGGTAATAGCGCCTATAACG
>NW_028234425.1:27073656-27083656 GCF_977035675.1 Penaeus japonicus | reverse complement strand
ATGCCTTTATACTAACAGGATGTCTCGCAATAACATATCAGCTAACGGGCCAAACGTTAAAAGCTTTTTTTCCGACATGGCCACGAAGGCATTGCTGAAATTCTGACATGTTATATCAAGAATAATACCATTTTCTCATTTTTCCTACGTATCATGCATAGCAGAGTCTGGCATAACGTACCCTATGATGACAATACTTACACAGGTACAATCTGAAACTTAAAAAAAGATAAAATCATTTCCACTGATGATAAAGAGAAGCGAAAAGCCAATGACAAAAGTTTCCCTATCTTTAGAAAGCGACAAAGGCAAGCAAGAAACGAACTCAAACAATTAGCTGACTTTAAACAATTTAACTTCGTGGGCAATAAATAACTCGATTTTGCTTTTACTGGCTGGAGGAGGGATACTGAACCCCGATGAACTTAATCAGCTGGGACTGATGAGTGACAGGTGATATCAAAGCTAAACTAAGCAGTATATCATGGAGGCGATATTGAATCATCATCGGTTAACAGGCGAGGATATATCTACAATATGTCTTCAATCATATTTTACATTTATATTCTTTGGAATAACATAATGTAAAAAAAATATCTCCTGCAACAAATTGGTTGTTGTTGTGTTGGAAATCCTTTTAATCTCAGTGTAAGGATCTCGCCTTCTGATTTCTGCATAGGATTGCCATAGATATTGTCAACAAAATAAACAGCACAATTGTGAACAAAGAAAGAGAGTTCCATATTTGGTTAATTACTAAATTGTTGATAAAGTATAATTAAAACGAAAAACCAAAAAAATCTGTCTCATGAACGTGACCCAGCTAAGAACAGTGACTTAAAGGAAGAATACTCTTGATTGTTGAAAGTAATATTTTCATGTCTGCTACATGCTACAACCACAACCCAACGGCCTCAGCCAGTAGGAAAGGATTCTACTTTCCCTACAACGCACATCCAGTGGCTTTGTTATAATCAGTCTGATCTCTGCTAGGTTGATCAGATCATGGCTCATAAATCTCAAACGACCGGAAGGCAAGACCAGGAAAGGAGAAATATAGTCTTCCATTTATCTACCGACAGTTCAAATTTCTCTGGCTGTTACTCCCCATTGAGGGGCATAATAGCCGAGACGCGCTGTGGTTATTGGAAACGGAGAAGGATATCCTGAAACGGGCATTAGCGAGCATATCCATAACCGCAATTATCTTAGGTAATGCAAGCTCTAAGGGATGAGTGTGCCGGAAAGCGTGTGAGAGATATAGGACATTTGTAGGTCTGTCATTTCTATTTCAGCAGATGGAGGGTTATCGGCTGAAAGAGACCTCTGCTTGTTGCCATAATTTCCGGGTTGGAATCTCGATATACGTTTTGCGTCTGTATAGTAAACAGGCTGGAAATATTGTTTTTGTAAACATACTTACAGTGACGCTGAAAATGCGGAAGCATATATGATTTAATTACACTCTCAGGGATGATAAATATCTTAGGAAAAATAAATAACAGTATAAGACTTCCTTCAGAGCAAATTTCTTTTTATCAGCGTGGAGAGATTCTTCTGGAAATAATATTTTCGGAAAATGTTTGTGCGAAGAACTAGCAAATATTTACGTATTACATATTCTCTTTCTCTTTTCTTTTGCACACACACATACATATATATACATACATATATACATACATGTATACAAACTTATTCATATATACATGCATATATTTATATATATATATATATATATATACATATATATGTATATATATGTATATATATATATATATATATATATATTTTTTTATATATATATATTCTGATATATATGTATGTATGTGGTTAATATGTATATATGTATATGTATAATGTTACATGTATATGTATATATACAATTTATTATGACATATGTATAAAGCATAGGTATATATATATAAAACATTATTCATATGTATAGTTTATGTATATGTATTAATATATAAACATATAAATACATATGTATATGGTTATATGTATGATATATAATATCATATGTATATGTATAGTTGTATATATATATTTATATGTATAATGTATTATTATATGTAATATGTATGTTGATGTATATGTATAGGTGTATAGTAATGTATAAGTAATATGTATATTGTATATGTACGATGGTTATATGATTTGTACATATCATAAAGTATTATTATATACATATGAGAACATATTTTATTGGTATATATATGATCCAATACATTACATAGTTATATATATATACTGAGTATATAATATATATATATATGGACATATATATATATATATATAGCATGATATAATAATATATATATTTATATATATAGCGTAGATATATATATATATATATGATTATTGATGCTAGTATGTGTGGGATGTAGTATATATAGGTGTCTCTATACATAAATATATATATAACATATACAATTATATATGTATATATTGAATATGATAGCAGATATATAATATATATATATATATATATACTTGGTATATATATACATAAACATATATATAGTATATATATATATATATATAAATATATATATGACATATATAGATAAATCTATATATTCTATAATATATATAGAATTATATATATATCATATATATATATATATATATTATGTATATTATATATGTATACACACACCCACACACACACACACACATATATTTTTATATATAATATTTATATATATATATAGTACTATATATATATATATAGTGATATAATCCTTTAATATTATATATATATATATATATATTGATAATAATTATATATATATATAAGATATATATATTATATATATTAGATAATATATATAGGTATGCTATAACATACATACATACATATACATACATCACTATTCATACCACAAAACACACACACTACACACACACAACACACAACACACAAACACACACACCACTATCACACACAACACACACACACCACATATATATATCGATATATAATATAGATATAATATATATAGTATATATCTATATATATACAACATATATACAATACATATATACAGACACACACACACGACAACAACACATAAAAACAAAACACACAAACACAGACACCAAACACAACACAAGGACAACAACACACCAACACACACAAAGCACATAACAACAAAACAAAACAACCACACAACACACACACACACCACACACACACACCAAACATATATATATATTATATATATAAGATATATATATATATATATATAATATACAATATATATGTAATATATACTATATACATATAAAGTTGTACATATATTATACATATATATATATATATATATATTTAATATATATATATATATATATATATATTAATAGTGTATACATATATATGCATATATACATGTAATAAATACACACACAATCACACAACACACACAACGCCACACAACACACAACAACAACACACACACACACACATTATATATTTCTTATTTATTTATATATATATATAAGATATTATATATATATTTTATATATATAACATATTCTTATATATAGACATAAACATATACATATAGATCAATATCTATCATATATATTGTATATAGACATCCTGTTGATATATATTAATATATATATTACTTTTAACATATATTTATACATATACATATACTTATAGTATTTATATATGTATAAATATGTCTAAATACATACATAATATTTATTGATTATATATATATGTTATATATATTTATATATAATATATATATATGTATATATTTATATATTTTACATATGTATATATTATATATATATATCATATATTATATATAGATATATATCATTATCATTCGTTTATTTTTATTGGATTTCGTCCATAGGGATTTGTTTTTATATATATATGATTTAATATTATATAAATTAATAATATATATATAGATATATATAGATTATATATAGATATTTATTATATATATTTATATATATGTATTTATATGTATGTGTATATGTATATGCTTATGTAATATTACTATAAATATATATACACACACACACCACAACACTCACTTTTATATTATTATTTTAATTTATATCGATATATTTTATATTTATATTTAGTTTTTTTATATGTATATATATATCTATATTTATGGAAAGATATTTATAATATATATTTTTATATATATATTTATATATATATATGTATATATATGTATTTATGTACATTTACATTATTATACATTACCATATATCATAAAATTATATAATAGGTATATATATATATATATTTAAATACATTATGTATATATATTTTTATATTATATACTTATGGATATTATATATATTTTTATATAGATATATTTTATATAAAATATTTTATTATGTATATATATGTATGTGTATTATGTATATGATATGATATATCATATACATTTTATAGTACTTATATAGCTTTCATATATTGGATATATATATATATTATATATATATATATATACATTATTGTACATATATATAAATACTTATATATATACTTTTATATATATATTAAATATATATATAAGATATATATATGTACATATATTAAATTATATTATTTACATATATATATATATATATATATATATATATTTTATATTATATATAGATTATATATATGTACATATATATAATATATATATATATTCATATACATGTATATACGTTATTTATATATAATATATATTTATTTATTATTATATATATATATTATATATATGTAATATATATATGTAAATATATATATAGATACATATATATGTATGTGTATATGTATAGGTAATATGTTTATATATACATTGATATACATATATATATATATCTAATATATATAGTATATATATATATATATATATATGTATATAATATATTTATATATATATATTCATTCTAATGTATATTCAAAACCATCCAACCTACCATCTCAATAATCACATATATCCACCCCTCACAAATCACTCTCAACCCATACACACCCACACACCTCCTCAAACACCTCAACACACACCACCCCCAACTAATCACAACAAAAAACCCACACAAACCCTCACCCACCCACCACCACCACACACTCACAAAATCACAGAACACCCACACCATCACACACAAACAACAAACACCACACACCAAAAAAAAAAACACCAAACACCAAACACACACACACCCACACCACGAACCCCTACACACAACTCAACACACACCCCCCACACCCCAAAACACACACTCACCCTCACACACCACCACACACATAAGACATCAACACACACACACAGACACACCCCACACACCCACAAACACACCACACACACACACACTACCCCCCCACACACACACATACACACAACACAAAAAAAACTCACACACCACAAACCCAACACCTACACACACACACACCATCACCACCCTCACCACACCACCACACACACACCACCACACACCCACACTCACACCACCACACCCCCACACACTCACACCACCACACTCACACACACCACACACACACCACACACACACCAAAACCACACACACAACACCCACACCCCACAAAACACACCCCCCCGACCCACCCACCACTCCCCCCCCCCCCCCCCCCACACACACACATATGTCACAACAATCACACCACAACTCCTTCACCACACACCATCACACACACAACAAACTCACTACAGAACCACACACCCCCCCAACCCACCACCCCCCCCCCCCCCCCCCCCACCCCACACACCCCCCCACACCACCCCCCCCACAAATCAATCATCACACATCCATACCAACAATCACACACACTCACTAAACTCTCACAGCCACACACTACACACACCGTACACACATACACCTCTACACACTCACTCTCTGCAACACACACTCCCACACAATCACATCACTCCCTGAATCCACCCCACCCCCACCCCCATCCCCCCCCTCAGTCACTCAACACACTCTCTAACCACTCACACACACACGCACACACAAACAATAACTCCAAAATCATTAATTACCCCCCCCCCCACCATAATATACCACACCTCTCACCCACACCCACACCCTCACACTCCAACACTCATCTCCTCTCTGTCTCTCATCCAACACACCACTCACATCCTCTCACAAAACACTCACACACACACACACACACACAACTCACCCTCACCATTTCACTCCATCACCCACACCATACTCACAACCCTCCACAGACTCACCACAAAGACACACACGGGACCCACACACACTCACACAAATCAACTCACTCAAACAACAAACACAGAAACAATAAAAATATAATAAACTAATTAATTAAAATAATTATTTTATTTTTATTTATATAATAAAATATCATATTTATTAAATAATTTAATTTATAAAATAAAACACACACAACACACAGACACACCCAACAATCACAAACACACACACACCACACTCCCACATGACTCACAAACCACACACCCACCACTCACACAACACACTCATACTCACTCACACTAACTCCCTCACACACAACACCACACACACACACACAACACACACCTAGCACACTCACCTCACTACCAGACACAGGCCTTAAACATTAATCTAACCCTCTCAAATCACAGCTCACTAAAAATCTCTCAACTCACTCAACATAACACACACACAATCGACACACACACACACTCAATCACACTAAAACACACTGACCCTCCATGTACAGTAGACTCAAGTCATGAGATATATATGAAAAACTCATACCCACACAACCCCCCCACACCCCCACCCACCCCACCCACCACAAAAAAACATCATCTATCTCAATCTCACACAATATATACTTCACTCTATCTCTATATAGAATCACTCCCAATGACTCAATCACTCTCTCTCTCTTACCCACTCACTACAAACAGATCTCTCATAAATCAATTCACACTCATTCACTAACGACAACACTCTCAAGACTGAAATCACAATGAAACACACACCAACACCCTCTCCATCACCCCCTCCCAACACACACCCACCACACCCTAAGTACACTCACAAAAACACAAACTACTCACACACACACACACACACAATACCCATCAACTACCAACTGATCACACCACACACAAGACACACCCACTGACACTCACACACAAAAACACACAATCACAATACACACTACACACTCTCTCACCCCCCCTCACAACTCTAACAACACACACACACACACACACACACACACGACACACAAATAACTGTACTCAGAACATATTACACAGATCACAGACACGTAATTACACACACACCCACACTCAACACACTCACACACCCAACCTCGGGGGAGAGCTAGTTCACTCTAACACACGCACCCCTCACGATACCCCCACAAACAACCACACTCTCAATCCAACCTCTCACTCACAAACACGACACACACTCACACACAAAAACACACCACACCACACACACTCTACAACACTCAATCCTCACACGGAACCCCAACCTCCCACACACATCTCCCACACTAATAACCACACAAAAACACACTCACACACTCACTCAAACACTCTCTCTCAGACCCACACACACACACATCACACGCCACACCCAGACACACACCTACACCTCATCAACTCACAACTCACACTCACACACTCAGCACACCTTCTCCACATCACACACTCACACTATCTCAACCTCTCACATACAGCACACTCACCCTCACACCGACCATAGACACAGACACAGTCTCAGACACTCACACCCACACACACCCACAGAACCCACCACTCAACACACACACACTAACACACACAGCACACCCACTAATCACTCCCCTCACACACCCACACACCACCCGAACCCCCCACACCACACACACACACACCACACACACACACACTCACACTCACACCAAACACACACACACCATACCCAGCAAACACCCACACACACACCCACACACACACTTGACATCACACGTCCACACACACACACTCACACACATACCCACACACAATCCACACACACACCCACACTCATCCCCACACACACACACACACTCACACACACACACACACTAACACACACACACACACACGACACACACGACACACACACTCACCAAACGCTCACACACCCACTCACATACACACATACCCAATTCACACACACACACACTCACACTCACACACACGCACAATCTCACACACCACACCACATTATCCAGACATGACACATACACCCACAAACACACACCCACACACACACGACACAACACACTCACACACACACACACACACAAGACACACCCACAAAAACACCCACACTCCCCACTCACCCACACACACCACACCACACACTCACACACCCTCACACACACACACACACACACCAGTAACATACCTAAGACAACAACACACACAAAAACACACCACACACACACACACACACACACACGACCCACACACACACACACACACACACTCACACAAACACCCTCACACTCCACAAACTCTCTCACTAACTCACAACAAACACACACACCCACACCCAGTCACCATCCACCCCCCCCCCCCCCCCCCACAAACACACAGAACACTGATCACACACTCACGTCACACACACTACACACTCACTCACACTCACACACACTCTATAACTATCACAGCCTCTCCCCCACACCAGTCCCTCCCCCCCCCCCCCCCCACCCCCCCCCACCCCCCCCTCCCCCCCAACCACCCCCCCACACCAACTACTACTATATCTCTACTCACTCATCTATCTCGTACTATCTCACAACTATCACACAACTCAAACTAAACTACAATACTAAATAACTCATCAATCAATCTACAATCTCTCTCTATATCATAAAGCTACCATGTCCAATACATCACCACACACCACCCACCCCCCTAGCTCTATATAAGAATATCTGTATATCAATCAAATAAAAATCACAAACATCTCTAACTCAAAAACTCCTCAATCGAACGAAAAAAATACACCAATAAAAACTCCTATCATGCCAATATCCCACAACAGTAACATCCCCCCCCACAACCCACACCCACCCCCCCCAATCTCTAACTATCTCTCAATAAATATAAATAAACATATATCTAACATATATTATATAAAAAAATATATTTAGATCAAATATTATATCTATCTCATAGTATCTATATAATAAATATATAATCCTCAAAACATAACCCTTCAACTACACCCACCCACCCACACACACCCCACCCACACACACAACACACACACACACATATCAATATATAATATATATATATATATATATATATTATATCAATATAAATACTATATCTATAGTATATAAAACTCATCCATCTAACTAACACAAACAACTAACAAACTCTCCTTATATATGTCTATATTTAATCTCAATCTCAAATCTAAAAATATCTAAAACTACAAACATCAAACACTAACACAAACTCATAATATGCTGCATATATACATATACAGGACCATCCACACACAACACATCACACACACACACACACACACACACACACACACATCATATCAATATAATAAAAATATATATATATACTATATATAGATATATATAAATTTATATTATATATAATATATACTATAAATATATAACTCAATATATAATATTTATAATGGTATATAAATATCTATATATATATATCTACCTAATAAATATATATATAACTACTATATAATATTTAAATATATATATATCTATATATACATATACCGTACACACACACACACACACACACAGAACACACACACACACACACATATAGAATATATAATAAGATATATAAATATATATATATATACAAATATAGTATATATAAATGTCTACTATATATCCAAAACTTCCGATATATATACAAATCTAGTAAATAAAATAAAACTAATATATAACTATATATAAATACATAAATCACTCACATAACTCAAATATAAATCTATATCTATCATATATCTACTC
>NW_028234425.1:27031156-27033656 GCF_977035675.1 Penaeus japonicus | reverse complement strand
AGGGAGAAAGAGAGAAAGAGAGAGAGACAAAGAGAGAGAGAGAGAGAAAGAAAAAGAGAGAGATCAAGCAGATACCTCCAAGTAAATCTCCAAATACCCGAAAAAAAAAGGAATATACCAACCTAAACCAATATTTTCCGTAACGGAGAAACCACCAGTGATAACGCCAATCCCCGCGCCAGTAATTAAAGTTATTCCCAGCCAGCCAATCAGGGAGCAATCATAGACCTATACAACGGCAAGAGCTCAACCAATATTTGCAACGAAAGGGAAGCTCCAGAGATGTCGAAAAACCCAAAGAGAATCGATCAACGTCCATCAACTGGACTGCTTCGCTGGCCAAGGAAGCTTCGAATGCGGCGAATCCTGTGAGGTATTGGTTCGTATTCTGTGAGGTATTGGTTCGCATCCTGTGAAGCCTGCGAGTTTATTTTGTTATCTTGTGTCGTGAATTCTAGAAGCAAGTAATTCACTCTTATTCTATGGCGTCTGTGAGCTCTCCGTGCGTGCCAAATGGTCTCCCAAAAGCTATTGACTCATACCCTGTGAAGCCGAATCCTATGAATTCTGTGAGTTACTGCGTCTATGAATTCTGTGACTGTGTGAGCGAGCTATCGACTCGGATCCTGTTCGGTGAATCTTGTAAATTCTTTGATCGAATCCGAAAGAGCAATATACCTCTCACGTGTTGTGTCACTCTGTTCCGATCATCACCGGGTAGATGAAAGTTTTTTTCTCTCGTGCTTCTGTAGAATGAAAAATATCGTATAGAATGCACTGCGGAATGGGAAATAGCGTAAAGTGATAAACATCCGTGATATAGAATGATAATATAATTGATGAATACCTATCTCTCTTCCTCCTGTCCTTCCTTCACATGCTTTCGCACTCGTCTCGAGCGACAAAAGCATGCAGCCTTAACTAATTAATTTCCTTCTCGGAGCTCCGAGTCCCATCTTGAGCCTCTCGGAGTCTCATTCCTCCTCTTCTACTATTTCTTCTGCCTCCTTTTTATTCTTCTTTATTAAGCCAGTTTGAGTGTTCCTTCTTTTTCTCTCCTTTTTTTTCCCTTTGAATTACTCACAGCATTACTTCTCTTCCCTTCTCTCTTTCCTCTTGTCCCTTTCTTTCTTTTATTCTTTCTCTTTCTCTTTATGTCTCTCTCTTTCTTTCTCTCTCTCTCTCTCTCTCTCTCCCTCTTTCTCTCCCTCTCCCTCCCTCCGCCTCTCATCCCCTTCTTCTACCCTCCCTCTTTCTCTCTCTTCCTCCTCTTCTCACCCCTTCCCTCTTTCCCCATGTTCATTTGAGACGGAAATCTGCGTTTTCTTACCTCTGGACCTCGACCGTAAGATACTTTTCGTAGCGAGGAAATGCAAATGATGTGTTTTTTGAGAATCCTTTTCTTTATGGAGCACATATATATATTAAGGTAAGGTGTTCACACTGCATGGCTTGGGGACGTTGAGGACAGCAGATGATGAGGATGATGAGAGAGAGATAGATAGATAGATAGAGAGAGAGAGAGAGAGAGAGAGAGAGAGAGAGAGAGAGAGAGAGAATAAGCGAGAAAGAGAATAAGAGATAGATAGATAGATAGATAGATAGAGAGAGAGAGATAGAATGAGAATGAGAATGAGATAGAGAGAGAGAATAAGCGAGAAAGAAAATAAAAGAGAGAGAGAGAGAATGAGAAGGAGAGAAAGAGAATGAGAGAGAGAGAGAGAGAGAGAGAGAGAGAGAGAGAGAGAGAGAGAGAGAGAGAGAGAGAGAGAGAGAGAGAGAGAGAGAGAGAGAGAGAATGAGAATGAGAGAAAGAGAATGAGAAAGAAAGAGAATAAGCGAGAAAGAGAATAAGAGAGAAAGAGAATAAGAGAGAGAGAGAGATAGAGAGAGAGAGTTAGGGAGAGAGAGGGAGAGAGAGGGAGAGAGAGGGAGAGAGAGGGAGAGAGAGAGAGAGAGAGAGAGAGAGAGAGAGAGAGAGAGAGAGAGAGAGAGAGAGAGAGAGAGAGAGAGAGAGAGAGAGAGAGAGAGAGAGAGAAGAGAGGAGGGAGAGGGAGAGAGAGAGGAGAGAGAGAAGGGGGGAGAGAGAGAGAGAGAGAGAGAGGGAGAGAGAGGGAGAGAGAGGGAGAGAGAGAGAAAGAGAGGGAGAGAGAGAGAGCGAGAGAGAGATAGAGAGAGATAGAGAGAAAGAATGAGATAGAAAGAGAATGAAATAGAAAGAGAATGAGAGGAGAGAGAAAGAGAGAGAATGATAGAAATAGATAGAGATACAGAAGGCAAAGAGAAACAACAATAAAATAACGACAAGAAAAGGAAAGCATTCCAGAGGAGGGAACGAGAGTGAGACTTTCATAGTGCTAAAATGAGACGCCACTCCCCCCTCCCCCTCCCCCTCCAAAAAAACTCATCTTGATCCCTGAGAGTAAATGGCGACGAGAAGAGAGAGAGAGAGAGAGAGAGAGAGAGAGAGAGAGAGAGAGAGAGAGAGAGAGAGAGAGAG
>NW_028234425.1:26968656-26973656 GCF_977035675.1 Penaeus japonicus | reverse complement strand
CGATGATGCAAGCGAATTTGCGAAAGAATATTCTATTGCAGATTTGCTCTCACAGTAACAACAGTTACACACACACACAGACAGACACACACACACACACACACACACACACACACACACACACACACACACACACACACACACACACACAAAAAAAAAAAAAAAAAAAAAAAAAAATAGATTTGCAAGAGTAAGTTGTAATGAAATAAGTTTAAGAACATAGTGTAGAAGAAAAATATTTATATCTTACGATATGAAGATAAGAATGAACAATTTATCAGGAACACAGATAATTAAAATCTTGCCTACAAGTAATCATTTTTTTCCCCATAAGTTCTTATAAAAAGCAAGAGATACACTTGATATCAACAGCTGTTGATATCAATACCTAAAATACCTATCAAAATAACTTGTAAGTTAAATGACCTCGCAAAATTATTATCACTTAGCCTGAATGGACATCGACAACCCTCTTTAAATCATGCGGTAAACACGACTCGGTCTCACTTCGTACACGTGTGAATAGGAAGATAAGACAGGAAATCGGCAAATAAAGCAAGGTGTCGCCCTACTTTCGTAGTTTTAATTGTATATGGTATTACTATCATCAGTAGCACAAGAAGAAAAAAAAAAAAAATGATGTATCTGCTGAATAAAGGGAGATAATCTAAAGACGGGATTCTCTTAACCTGAGCGGTGGCGCCATCTTGGGGCCGCCGTGAGAACTCAGACTCGGGTGGCGGGAAATGCTAGAGGGCGTATCACGTGCGATCGGTCAGTTCATATAGGTGTGTATATGTGGAAATGTATATATGTGTATGTAGGCAAGTATGTGTTTGTATTTATATTGTATAAGGATGATTGGCGAGTGTTACATTCAGTAAATAATCTAGCATCATATATTCTCTTCTGCTTCCTTTCCTTCTTCCCCCCCCACCTCTCCTTTTCACACACACACACACACACACACACACACACACACACACACACACAGTTTCGCCAGTTCTCCTTAAGCTATTGAACGGACGTGTTTTTCTCCCTTTCAGTTTCTTTTCACCAGTTCCAACGAGGAGTCTGTCTTCAGGTTCTTTTCTCTTTCTCTCTCTCTCTTCCTCTCTCCATCCCTCCCTCCCCTTCTCTGAAAAGTTCAGCTTTATATATATATATATATATATATATATATATATACATATATATATATATATATATATATAATTATATAATATATATATATATATATATATATATATATATATATATATATACATATATATATATATATATATATATATATATATTATATATATATATAAATATATATATATAAAAAAATAAATATATATACATATATATATATATATATATATATATATACATAGACACACACACATACACACCCAGCCACCCTCGCCGGAGATGAAGGTGTATTTTACGTTTATACTTTCATACAATGATTAAAATGTCATGTTAATTCGCAACAGGAAGGACGCTGTTGAACATTTATCATTGTGCTCTTGCTTTGTCATATATATATATATATATATATATATATATATATATATATATATATATATATATATATATAAACGAACCCGAGGCGTAGACCTATAATATATTGATCATCATGATAATCTAACAATTCACCAGATCAGACTGTATTTCCTCGGAAAAAAAGGCTATTAAAAGAAGAAAGCGAGTATTATAGAAATGACAAAAAAGAAAAGAAAGAAAGAAAGAAAGAAAAACAAAAAACGTATAACATAGAGATCAACCAAAAGGAAAAATATCATAATAACAAGAGAAAGGATGAATGAAACGAAACTAGGATTATCAAAGGCAGAGTCGGAAGCGCTTTCATATTACATCCACATGCAGGAAGATATATCACAGAGCAAAAAAGGTCATATTTCGTGTAGTAAAAACAAACTCATATTCGTGGTGATTTCTCTCTGTCGAAAGGCTTAAATAACACGCTTTCCACCCGTGACAACCCTGTTGACAACAACGATGCAACGATGCAACAACGCTTAACCTTTATGAAACTTCTTGACCCGATGTACAAATCTCACCTTTATCACCTTTCGTCATTCTGTAGTCGGGTTCATATTCCTCGTCTAGAATTCAATTTATGTAATCCCTTGTGCTTCTGAAATATTAAAAGCACTGATGGCGACATGCAAATCCCGCTTCTAGAGTGCCGACGGGGATAAAATCACCCCTGTGGTTTCCTATCTTCCTCGCGTTCAAGTGAAGGACAAAAATATTTAGCGGGAAAGGAGAGCGTGCACATGTATACAAGGGTAGTAAAGATTAACTTGAATATTGCCAACAAAACTGCACGCGAGTGGACAGACAGCAAAGCAATATGGAATATACATGTAGAACAAGCGAAAGGAAAGGTAAACTAAGTTTTACAAATGACTAACGGGAAAGACATGAACGCACACAGAGATTTGTGTTTTTGGTCCCATCCGCATGTGTGTATTGGAAAACATGGCGCTTTTCACTTTTATTTTCCAACTATAATCAAATTCTGATTATTTCATATACCAGGTTTGCATCCATTCTTATTGCAAGAACTTTGCATTATCATATTATTGCAATATGATTCTCATGTAAATGGAAGTAAACGGATTACCGCATATCTATATATCATCTATCTATAAATCCCATTAATGAAAATACTAATAACCAAAATATAAAACATTCATTCATATTTTTCTTCAAAATCAAATCAACCATAAAATACCCATAGAATATCTTTCATCACCGTTTATATGTACATCCTATCGCACCCCAGTGGTAAACATGTTAGGATAATAACGTCCCTGTTTCAACATGTTTACCTCCCATCCCCTCACCATCTGCCGGGTACGCGTCCCTTAAAAAACGTTAGGGTAAAACTGAAAGACCTATGATTCGGTTACGCGTCCCTTTAAAAAAACCGTTAGGGTAAAACTGAAAGACCTATAATTCGATTTCGTGTCCCTTAAAAAAAAATAAAAAAAAAAAATAAAAAAAACGTTAGGGTAAAACTGAAAGACCTATCATTCGATTTAGTCTCCCTTTAAAAAAACCGTTAGGGAAAAACTGAAAGACCTATCATTCGATTTAGTGTCCCTTAAAGAAAAAAAAACAAGAAAAAGAAAATAAAAACAAAAAAACGGTAGGGTAAAACTGAAAGACCTATGATTCGGTTACGCGTCCCTAAAAAAAAAACGTTAGGGTAAAACTGAAAGACCTATGATTCGATTTCGTGTCCCTTAAAAAGAAGAAGAAGAAGAAGAAAAAAAAAGTTCGGGTAAAACTGAGAGACTCTAAACACAAAATGATTTTGAAATTACCACTTAATTTCGCCTTAACGTTTTGGCATATTTGCGCAAAATTTCTTTTCTTCATTCCTTTTGATCTTTTGAAAGATGTGAAATATTGTGCAACGATACTCCTATTACTACTGTACGAATAGTAATGATAATGAGGGATATAATGATAGTTATAACAATGGGGATGATGATGACACACACACATAAACACACACATATATATATATATTTATTTATCTATTTATCTATTTATTTATTTATATATTTATACTTATATACACACACATACACATACACATATAAATGTCCATATAAAATTTATAGAGATAGATAGATAAACACACACACACACGCACACACACACACACACACACACACACACACACACACACACACACACACACACACACATATATATATATATATATATATATATATATATATATATGTATATATATATATACATACATATATATATATATATATATATATATATATATATATATATATATATATATATATATATATATATATATATATAACGCTTTCGACTTGCCTAATGAGCATAATTGGAGAGCGCTGATTTTAAACGAGCTCAGAGTTAATCCGCTTGGTCAGAAGTCTGATCAGCAAAGTCACTAATGAGGTTCCTAGTGATGGTGATAGTAAAACCCATAAAATAAACGTCCATAAGAATAAATAAACTAAATAAAACCAACTCAAGATCATGTTTATTCTTTCGAAGGGTTAGTTCAAAGGGATCTTGGTAACTACTTTGCCAAAGAAAGAATCATTAACGCTATTTTGGTGGCAAGGGCTAGAAAAGAGAAAGAGAAAGAAGAGAGCTTAATATCTATTTATACTCTTGATCCCTTTAACACTGGTATTACGTGCGTCTGATAAGAGAGCACAGATGTGCAATCGTATTTAATGCAACTAAGCATGAACATGATTTCGAAATAAGCCATGGACCATACCTGTGATTCACACTTTGCTTCTATATATATCATTATCTTAGTTTACATCCATCTGTCTACCTACCTATGAATCTACTTATTCATCAGTTCATCTGTCCATTTATCTACCTATAATATATCTACCTTCTAGACGAACACATGTGTATCAAGTGTACCAATAAGATTACTTTTTTTTAACAGTGACTTTGACATGTACATTATCACCAGCTCGATTTGTTTCTGCCGAGTCATTTATAATAACCTTTCGAAAAGTAACGTGTCTCGAATATGGTTAACAAAAGACCACGTTTGAGAAAACAGAGGAACGGATTCTGTGTTGTGCTGTTTGACTCCATTGATTTTCAGACCATTGTGAATGAAGCATGGGCATATCTAGTTGATTGATGCAGGAATTTAGGCTGGATCATTGAATCCTGCAAAGCCTCTGGTGGATTATTTGTTACCGATAATGTTCTCTCGCTCATCTTCGAAAAAAAGTGACAGAAAGACTTTTGAAATATTGTCCACTCAAGCTACGGGAACCGAATAAAACATGTGGATAGGATTAAGTGTTATTTCGTTTACAGTATTATGGAGGATAAAAATTGGGCATTATAACCTCTTCAGTGTGTGACCTTGTTCATAGGGGGAACATTGCATTGCAATTCGTCAACTTCATCTTTTGTATGGATTTCCTGAGGTCAATGCAATATTGAAATCG
>NW_028234425.1:26953656-26956156 GCF_977035675.1 Penaeus japonicus | reverse complement strand
CTCTCTCTCTCTCTCTCTCTCTCTCTCTCTCTCTCTCTCTCTCTCTCTCTCTCTCTCTCTCTCTATATATATATATATATATATATATATATATATATTATATGCAAGTAAATTCATACCTAAAAGCCGTGTCAAATTTGAGACTTGATTGCTTTTCGAGAGTATGAGTTATGATTTTGGAACCGATTAAGAAAGTCATAAATCAATTGCAATGCACTGAATCATTATGAAAGAGGATCTCCCCATTTTTCATCGCCGCGGGGAAACAAAACACAATTGCAAACTCCATTTGCATGGCAATAAACATAGATATACAGTCCTTCGGGTTGGCCATCAGCATTAATCCTGCATTTTGGTTCGGTGTTATTGCAACATGAAGACCGTGCAAACCAAACCAAATTCCAGACAGAATCTTGGGAAAGTTGGGAAACTGTCATTTGTTTATGTTGTTGTTTACTTATTGTTTAGATATTGCTGCCGTTGTTATCACTAACATCATGCATTGTATCACTTTGAATAAAAATCCTTAACATCATTCAATGTAACTTTATATTCATTGTCTGTACATTGTTAGCAGACAATGGATCTACAGATTGTTTCCATACTAGGCTTATGGAAGACATGGTCATAAATTATATGATAAAGTTAATAACTCTCATGGTAGCATTAAAGAGTTCTTGCATAATAACTGGATGCTGCAATGACAATTCTCTGCTTTTGCCAAGCTTGTAAAGATTTCTATTGTTAGATATAAAGCATACAATCTAGGCTTAATGGCGGTGAAGCTAGCAAGACGTGAGTCATGCCCAGCAAATGATCATTCAGATGCTTTTAATTACATCATTAAAATTTTCAATTAGTGGTAGGAAGGGGAGACTATTAACGAAGGTGATAAAAGCTATATTACCATTAGTCGTTCTATTATCACCATCACTAACAGTTCCTACTGTGCTATCATTAATTGCTGTTGCTATTTTATCATTACTAATTCTACTACCACTAATGCTATTCCCGTTTCCACATTTATATCAACAAATATATGCAATCAACCCTAATTACCACTTCAATTACCACCACTGTTGACCCCAATAACAGCATTATTTCAGTAGTATTTGTGATGTTACTGATACAACTACTATATATATATACTCTGACAGTACCACTCCTATTAATCCTATTACTCCTCATAGGCGTATGAAACGATGAAAATCCACATCCACATGAGTCATGACTATTATGATGAAGATAGTAGCAATTGCAGCGAGGAGAAAGACCATCCACTTCACTGAAAATTGTCTGTATCCGATCTAGACAATAGTACGTGGCATACTAG
The DNA here is from genome assembly GCF_977035675.1 of Penaeus japonicus. NCBI lineage: Eukaryota > Metazoa > Arthropoda > Malacostraca > Decapoda > Penaeidae > Penaeus > Penaeus japonicus. The sequence goes on along the minus strand of NW_028234425.1, from coordinate 26,954,823 downwards.
AAATTCTCTTCGTGTGAGTAAACAAAATTACCAAAAAGGGAACACTGAAAATGATTTAGGTTTCTTTAACATACAAGTGATAGCTCTTTTCGTTTTTCTTATTGTATTTTTTGCCCCAAGCTAGTTGATTCGCTTTTGAAGAAGGAGTATGAGAAGGAAGATGAAGAAGGAAAATCAAAAGAAAGATAACCAATCAAATTTTGTTTTATGTATGCATGGTCAATGTTGATTTTGCTTTGTTGTTCTTAATGGAAGACGCTTACCTTTTATCTTTTGATATATCAATCTTATTAATTATCGTTATCCTTTTTAAATCTATAACAGTTATTTTATTTTTATCGTCGTCGGAATCACCCTCGTTTGATTATCATCGCGATACGCAAATACAATAAAACGATCGACTACTACCTCATAAAGTATATGAAATAACAGACATACCGAATGATTACAGTTTCGTCTTTTATATTCAGGTGAATAAATAGTTACAGATGTACATTAGTGTTTCATTTCCTTGGGTTGTTGTTGCGTAAGGATTTTTTTTTATGTGTCAATCATCCTGCCAGAATTTTTTGTTTTAACTCGCCTCCATGAGAATATCTTGTCATCATTGCTATTGCTTTATTGCATCCACAACTAGCATAGCAATTTCGCTACTAATAATACTCTTACTCTTGTTTTACGGTTCCTACTAATATCGTTATAGAAATTACTATCATTATTCTCTAATCTATCTAAAATTCATCTAACATTTTTTTCGACTACGTAATCCTTGCCTATTAGGATTGCTTTTAGGAATTCATTGTGTTCTGGTACACTGGTCTAGGATTCCGTTGTTCTGCGGGAGTAACTAAAATACAGATTCGTAAGGTCCTTCTGGAATGAACAGGACATAGCATTAAAGAGCGTGGGTGTTTAGCTATAACATATTCTCTGTCTGTCTGTCTGTCTGTCTGGCTCATCACAGTCTTCCCTCATCCTCTATGTGTTTGCCGAATAATTTATTTCGTCCACCCTCCCTTCCCTCCTTTTCCCTCTTTCTCCTTTTATTTCTTTCCTTCCTTTCATCTTACTTCCCTCATTCCATTTTCCATTTCTTCCTTCCTTCCCCCTCCTTCTATTTTCTCCTTCCTCCCTCCCTCCTTCCTTCCTTCTTCCCTCCTTCCCTCA
>NW_028234425.1:26899020-26903905 GCF_977035675.1 Penaeus japonicus | reverse complement strand
TATATAAATATATAAAATATATAAGATTATATTTTAAGTATATAATTTTTAAATTAATGGTTTTATATTATATTAAAAAGTAGATATATATATAAAAAATAAAAAAAATTATAAATACATAAAAATATTTGTATATAATTTAAATAAAATAAATAATATAAAAATACATATTTAATATGAAAATATTATAATATAATATAAAAATATAAACAAATAAATACATAATATATGGTTTTAAAAAAAATGAAAAATAATAAATATATAAAATAAATAATGTATAAAAAAATTTTAAAAAAAAATTAATAAAAATAAAAAAAAAAATAAATAAAATAATATATTAAATTAAAAAAAAATAAATTTAAAAATTTAAAAATATATTAAAAATATATTTAAAAATATATTAATATTTTTTTAAAAAAAAATAATTAAAAAATATAAAAAAGTATATATAAACTATAAAATGGAACTCGAAAGCCACGGTTAGGCATTGGACTAGAAATTTACGGGATCTAGTTCGAGCGTTCCAATCCCCGGGTGGTGACTTTTACCTTTGGGGGAAAAACCCTTTAAACCCCGATTGCCCAAAGGTTGAAAACACAATATTTTTTGATATAAACCCCCCACCAAATACAATTTTGGCCATAGGGGGGGTACCCTCCATAACCCTTTTTGAAAGGCCACTCCGGTTTGGGAAAAACAACAGGTGAAAAAAAAAAAAAAAAAAAAAAAAAAAAAAAAAAAATAAATATTAAATTATAAATTTTAAATATATAAATTTTAAATTATATATATATATATAAGTGTGTGTTTTAAAAAATATTAATTAAAAAAATTTTATAAATATATATTATAAATTTTTAAAAATTATATAAAAAATTTTAATAATATATAACACACACACACACACCAAATATATATAAAAAATATATATATATTAAAAATATTATAATATATTATAATTTATAAAATATAACCCACACACACTATACGCGCCCCGCCCCCCCCCACACAAACCACACACACCCCACAACCCCCACACCCCACACACCCACCCACAAAAAAAATATAAAAATATCTATATTTATTAATAAAATTTTTATAAAATAAATATATACCCCCCCTAAAAAAAAATACAAACTAAATATATATATTATAAAATAAAATTAATAAAAATTTTAATATAAAATCCCCCCAAAATTTAAATAATATACCCTATATAAATTTTATATAAATATTAAAATTAAATAAAAATATTAATATATATATTTATAATATACGTACCCATCTCAAAGGAAAACCCATCCCTCGCCCCCCCCCCCCCCCCCCAAAGAGGGGGAAAAGGCCCCCCGGGTTTGACCCCACAAGCAACAGATAATCCAAAGCGGGAAAATTTGCCCCAAGTTTGGGTTTTGGAATCGCGCCCATCTGGCCCCCCCCGACGGCATTTTCGGGCCGGGCGTTTGCGTGGGGGCGGGGCTCGAAAAGTTTTGGTCTTTTTTTAAACCCCTTTTACGGGGAAGGGGGAGGGGGGGGGGAAGGGGGGGGTTGGGGGGAAGGGGAAGAGGGGGGGGTTTTTGAGGTAGGTAAAGGATGGGGGGGGGGTAAGGAAGGGGGGGGGGGGAGGGGGGGGTTATACCCATAATGAAAAAAGAGAAGGGAAAAAAAATTTGCCTTTCCCGCGGGGAAAGGGTTCCGGGCAGGGAAGGGTTTCCCGGGGGGGGCGGGGGGGGAAAGGAGCGGGGGAGAGGGGGGGGAGATTCCCAATTTAAACAAATTTTTCACTGGCATAATTCCCCGAGGGCCGCATAAGGGTGGGAAGGGGGGGGGGGGGTAAAAGGGGGGAGGGGGGAATTCGCGAAAAAGCTGAGAAGCATCCCACCGTTTTTTTCCCCGAAACGGGTCGGCGCGGGCGGGGGCAGAACTTAAAGCAAGGTACAAACTTATTGGGTATAAAAGGGGTCCATCCGGGTTTCCCTTGAAAACATTACGCCCCCGGATCTGTCGATTCCCTTTGCAGTTGCCGGGCTTAGCTGCAACCCCCCTCCCCCCCACCCCCCCCCCCCCCCTTCACTTTTTTAACTTTTTAAAAAGGGGCGGCTGCATGATGAAGTTGTTTTTAATTTGAAATGGCTTTTCTCTCACTCTCTCTCTCTCCTTTTCTTAACACCCACACACCCACCCAGCACCCACACACACACACACACACAACCCCCCACATTTAATATTTTATATAAATTTTTATAAATTTTAATATAAAATATTTTAAAACCCAAAAAATAAATTTAAAAAAAATATAAAAATTATTATAAATAAATACCCCTAAATGTATAACCTTTAAATTTTAAAACAAAAGATATATGTAATTTCATGTTATAAAAAAAATATATTAAAATATATAAAATTTTTATATTATAAAAATATTATAAATATATTATATTATAAACTATAATATATAATATATTATAATAAATAATAATAAATAATAATATATATATATTTCCCCAATATTATAAAAAATATATATATATATAAAAATTAATATAATATTATAAATATATGATTTTTTTAGATTAAAATAATTATTATATATTATAAATAATAAAAATATATTATAACAATAAAAATAAGAAATAATATTTAAAATATATATATTAAATAATATAAAAATATAAAAATGGTGTGTGGTATAAATATATATAATAAAATATAAAAAAAATAAAATAATAAAAATATAAATAATAACCCAAAATACATATACATACATATAAAATTATTTAAAAATATATAAAAATATAATAATAATTTTATATGTTGTTGTTGTTGTGTGTGTTTGGGTGTTGTGGTTGTGGGTGGGTGTGTTGTTGTGGTTTTGTTTTGTAAAATTTTTGTGGTGTTGTGTTTGTGTACATATAAATATAATATATAAATATATAAAATAATTAATTTTATTAATAAAAAAGTAAAAATATAATATAATTTTAATAATTTTACAAAAGGGAACTTTCCCTTTCCCCTTTCCCCCCTCTCTCTCTCTCTCCTGCCCCCTCCACTCTCTCCTCTCCCCCCCCCCCCCTCCCCAACCTCTCCCCTCTCACCCCTTTCTCTCTCCCACACCTCGCTCCCCCCCACCCCCCCCCCCTCTTCCTCCTCACCTCCCCCCCCCTCTCCTTCACCCCCTCTCTCTCTTTATCTCTCCTCTCCTCGGCCCTCTTCTCTCCCTTTTCCCTCCCTCTCTCCTTTTCCCCTTTTTCTCCTCTCTCTCTCCTTCTCCGCCTCTCCTTCCCCCCCCTCCCTCCCTCCTCTTTCAACCCCCTCCCTCCCCCCCTCTCAACTCTCTCTCCCTCCCCCTCCTCCCCAATCCTTTTCTCCTTTTCCCTCCTACTCGGCCCCCTCCCTCTCTCTCTCTCTTTTCCCTCTCCTTTAAAATTAAAAAGAAACAAAACTTATTTAATTTTGGGGCTCGTCATTTAAACGATATAACCGTTATTTGTTGCATAGCCTTCCCGTTATCAACTTTAAACATTAAGGGTGTTACAACAAAATCGTCGAAGAATGTAAATCATCTTTTCGGGTTTTGGTTTTTTTTTTTTTTTTATTCAATTTAATTTTTGATAGCCTTTTAATTTTTGATTATAATATATAATATATATATATTTATATATATAAATATAGATTTTTATATATATATATATTAAAATAATATTAAAATTTTAAAATATATAATTTTTAATTTTATATAATATATATATTATATAAAATAAAATAAAGATATATATAATATATTATATATAATTTTTAAAATATATAATAATGTTTAATATTTAAATATAAGGGTTTTTTTTTATTTTATGTTTTTAATATTATATTTTTTTTTTTCACTACCCGCCTAATTTTCAATTTTTTAGGAAATTTAAAACCCAGATTTTTAGGGGTTTTAACTTTTCCTTCGTTTAAAAGGGCACCAAACCCATTGGAAAAACCCCCCCTATTTTCTCTCCTGCATCCCCCTTCCCCCCTTTTAGAAAAATTTTAAAAATTATTCCCCGAAGATTCCCAGCCTTTGTCGGGTTTTAAAAGAAACTTCCCCCTTTCCCCTCTTTCTTCCCCTCTTCCCCCAAACCCCACCCTCAACCCCCCCCTCCTCACATCCCTCCTTCCTCCCCTCCCCAAACCCCCCCCCCTTCCCCCCACGAAAACTACAGAAAAAAAAATGAGGGAGAGAGGGGCGGAGAGAGAATAGGGGAGGGGGGGGAAAGAGAAGAGAAAAAGAGAGGGAGAAAGGAGGGGAGAGGGGGAGAGAAGAGAGAGAGAAAGAGGGAGAGAGAGGAAGGAAGAAGGGAGAGAGAGAGAGAGAGAGAGAAAAGAAAAGAACAAGGGAAAAAAAAAAACAAGAGAGAGAGAGAGCGAACGAAAGAGTGAGAAAAGAGAGAATTTTGAAGGGGAAAAACAAGAAAGAAAGAAAAGGGCAAAAGGGGGGAGGGCCCCCGCGCCAGCCTGGGGCAGCGTCCACCAACTCTGAGGGGGGCAGCCAAACCTAATCCGGGGTGGGATTAGGCCTAAAGGGTTTTCCTTTTCACCCAACCGTTTAGCCCAAAAACCCCCCCCACAATCCCCACACGGAAAATTCCGGGGGGACAAACTCCCCCTTTCCCTCCCCCCTCCCCCCCCCCCTCTCCCCCTCCCCCTCCCCCCCCGCCGCATTTCCCCCCACCCTCTCCAACCCGCAAAAATTTTTCCCCCCTCCCTCGTCAACCTCTAACATCCCACCCTTTCCCCCTCCCCTCAAAAACCCCTCCTCTCTCTCTCTCTCTCCTCTCCCCCCTCTCTCCCCCCCTTTTAATTTTGAAAATTGGCTTCCCCGCCCCTTTTATCCTCTTCATCCTCT
>NW_028234425.1:26882421-26884921 GCF_977035675.1 Penaeus japonicus | reverse complement strand
GATCTAGATTATATCATGTGAATAATATATAAGTATATTATACTTATATAATAATTGAATTGATTTAGAATATTAATTTTCTATATACATACATAACATAAATATAATATATTAATGTCAATATATTATAATCTATTATTATATATAATATGTTCAGATTTAGTGTGTAAATATATTCATAATTTTTATATATAATTTATATAAGTATAATTATATATATATATATATTATATATATTATTTAATATTCTATTATATATAAAATATATTAATATATTAATATATATAATATATATTATAATACATATAAACCCCCACACCCCATACATACCACACACCACCAAACGCATAAATATTATATTAATTTATATATATTTATTTTTTATATATTTAGTTTATATTTATGTATAAAAAATATTAAATTTACATACAATTTTTATATTATTATATAATATATATAAATAAATAATATATAATTATATATTATTAATATTTCATAATATATATTATATATAAAAATATATAAAAATTAAAATTATAATATACCTTTATATTTTTTAAATCTATATTTTATATTTTAAAAATTATAAAATAAAATTATATATATTATAAAATTATTATAAAAATAAAATTTTTTCAGTTTTTATATATGTTATATATGAAATTTATTGTTTTAATTTGAAATTATATATGTTTATATTTTATATATTATTTTAATATATTTTATGTATATTATATTTTAACATATGTTGTATATATATTTTATATATATAATTATTATTTTTTAATATTTTATTAAAATATGTTTTTTAATTATATAATAAAATTATATATATATAATTTTTAATATATATTTTATTTAAAAATTATATAATTATATACTATATATATATATATAATATATATATATATATTATTTTATTTATATAAAATTTTTAATATTAAAATATTATAATATATTTTATATTTATTATTGACACACAAAAAAACACACACAAAGCATATGTAATTTTAATATATATATTAAATTTATATATTTTATATATATATATATTTATATTTTTTAAAAAAAACTAATTTTTATATATTAAAAATCATATATATATTTTATAAATAATATAATATTTTTTAAAATTTTAAATTTTTAATTAATTATATATATATTTTTTAATATTATATAAATATATATATATAAAAAATATATTTATTATAAGTACAATTTTTAATTTATATTATTTTTTAAAAATTAAAATATATGTATATAATATATTTATTTATATATTTTAATATATTTATAATATATATAATCCATTTTAAAGACACACACACACACCAAAACATAACAAACACACAAAACAAAGCATTAATATTTAATTATTTTTATATATATTTTTTATTATATTTAAAATATATATTTATATTATATATAATTTTATTTTATATATAATTATATTATAAAATATAATATTAATCTTTATTAAAAAACTATATATTTTTTTTAAAATTTTATTTTTTAATTTTATTATTTTAATATATATACGTTTATATGTATATATTATATTTTGTATTTTAATATGTTTTAAAAAATATTTTATTAAATTTAATATTTTAAAATTATTTATATATTTTATTTTAAATATATATATATTTTATTTTATATATAAAATTGTGTGGTGTGTGGGGTGTGTGTGTGTGTTGGGGTGTGTTTGTGTGTGGTGTGTGTTTTTGTGTGTGTTTTATGTGTGTAAAGGTGTCGTGGTAATAAAATTTTTTATATTTTATATATATATTATATTTAAATATAAAACATTTATATATATATAAAAATATATTAAATATATATATAAATATTTTTAAATATTAATATTATATATATAAAATATACGGTATAAAAATTAAAGTATATTTTTGTTTATATTTTTTTAAAAATTATATATTATATAAAATATTATATTTAAAATATATAAAAAAAAAAAAAAAATACTTTTTTTATAAAAAAAAAAGTATAAAAAAAAATTTTAAAAAATATAAAAAAAAAAAATTTGTGTGTGTGTGTGGGGGTGTGTTGTGTGTGTGTGTGTGTGTGGTGTGGAGAGATGTGTGTGTGTATACATTTTATACAAGTATATGAAATGTATTTTATATATGTATATATATATATTTATGTTTTATATAAAGTATAAAAATACTATAAAATTAATATTTATATATATATATTTTTAAAATTTAAATATATATATAAAATTAATAAAATAAAATATTTTTTATAAAATACACCACACACAACCCCACACACACACACACACACACACACACACACACAACATATATATAAATATATTTATTTTTAAATTTTATATATATATTTTATATATATATAAAATATATTGATTTATATTTTTCACACACCCACACACCCACACACACACACAAATTTTTTTTACATCCTAATATATGTATATTACATATATATTTATTTTTAAATTTATATATATTTTTTA
>NW_028234425.1:26844921-26847421 GCF_977035675.1 Penaeus japonicus | reverse complement strand
GCAGGAGGGGGAAGTGAGGATAGGCAGGAGGGAAGGGGGAGGGAAGTGAGGAAAGGAGGGAGGGGGGAAGTGAGGATAGGCAGGAGGGAAGGGGGAGGGAAGTGAGGAAAGGAGGGAGGGGGGGAGGGAGGATAGGCAGGAGGGAAGGGAAGGGAAGTGAGGAAAGGAGGGAGGGGGGAAGTGAGGATAGGCAGAGAAAGGGGGAGGGAGGGAGGGAGGAAAGGGGGGAGGGAGGGAAGGGGGAAGTGAGGATAGGCAGGGGGGAGGGGGGAGGGAAGTGAGGATAGGCAGGAGGGAAGGGGGAGGGAAGTGAGGAAAGGAGGGAGGGGGGAAGTGAGGATAGGCAGGAGGGAAGGGGGAGGGAAGTGAGGAAAGGAGGGAGGGGGGAAGTGAGGATAGGCAGGAGGGAAGGGGGAGGGAAGTGAGGAAAGGAGGGAAGGAGAGGGGACGTGAGGAAAGGGGGGGAGGTAGGGGGTGAGGGGAAGTGAGGGAGGGAGAGAGGGAAGGAAGAAAGAGAGAGAGAAAGAGGGAAAGTGAAAGACAAAAACAGAATTACTGAGCATTCTTTAACTCCCCATGATTATGTTCAAATCGGTTTATTTGTTTTAACAATGGCTAAATGGTCAAACATTAGGAAAATATCAAACAATATTAATACTAAAATGTACGCTTGGTTACCAGAAAAATACCAGGCTTGCCACGATCATATTTATTTCATGTTTGTATAAAATAACAAACATAGAAAATGCGCAAAAATCAATCAAATTAAATCAAGTTCTGAACGGTTAAAAACATTACATTATTTCAGCCCTTATAAGTCATAGCTTTGCATCAACACGAGCCAAATACAACATAAAAGAGAACAGAAGACAATATATATCGAGAAAGCAAAATGATTATTAAGACTACCAAAATATAAACTAGTCAAAATACAATCTGAAATTAGATATAATCAATAAAACAAAATTTTACTTACATAACCTCTTATCTGGTCAGTGTATACAATTCTACTTGCTAGTTCTAGTAAAAAATATCTAAAAATCTGAAACAACAATACGACTGTGGTTAAACTACACATTGTTCTAAATCCTCACCATAATGTTAAAGCATGCAGTTTGGAAAACATAGCTAGAGACAAATATCCTATATATTATGACTTAACACATAAATCTCCTATAAACATTAACAGTAGATACCTTATAATCATATTAACTACTCTTGCTATCACAGGTAATCGTAGGGGCCTATAATCCTTCGTTTTAATACAAAAATCTTTCTTGAAAAAACGCCACGTGTTTACGTCGAGCGCTTCGCCCGTTTCGCTCCTTCCCATCCTGCGCCATGACAAACAACCGAGCATCGGTAAGCGTGACAGCGCGCATAAATATTATCAGTTTGAAAAAAACTAATGATAGATAAACAATTTTGCGAAAAATATAAGGCTCGTTCTCGCTCAATTATTTCTTTGATTATCCGGTTTTAGTTCTTCAGCTCAAGCACTCCACTACAAAATATATATTTTTTATATAACATAAGTGCCAAAGAATAAATTGAAGTTGAACACACACTCATGAAATTATTACAAAATTAATTAGCCAAGACAAGTGTAACTATTTTATATCCACATAGTTATATATTTTTGTTCTATCTAAAAGAATTCAAAACAGACTCTTGATCTTATCTGAAAAAAAAACTTCAATCATAATAAATCATATCAAAATAATATGAAAATGTTGCCGAGCATGACCTCGCACAATAGATGTTAATTCTAACTTGTTAACCAAAAGTCAAAACGAAGAAAAAAAGAAAAAAAAGATTATCTTGTTTTATTTTTTGTATATCACACGATGGTAAAGAATATTTTGATTTTTTTTTCTTCAAATCTTGAACCTAATATATTTGAACCCACTCACGTCAGAGACACGTACTGTCTGTCCATTTTAGTTTTGTTTTATTAATTCTTTTTAAGGCAAAGATGTTTCCACAAGCACAAGGATTCAATTAGTCTCACAAGTTTACTAGATTCTAGATCATTATCATAATTTTATTATCACATAATTAATATTATTATTCTTAACAAAACGAAATTCACGAAAGTTAAAGAACTTGGGGAAACAAACGATTTTAGGAATTCGTATCAATTGGTTCTTTGATCACTGAGAATTTGTGGAACGACAGATGCAGGAAATAGATAATAAAATAAAACCACAGTGGAAAGTACAGGTGTCCATGCAATCCCAGCATCAACAGGTTAATATTACGTTTCGCAATAAAAGGATGAATTCACATGAAAAATATTTTGAAAAATGGATAAAAGAGTAACGTAATTGCATATACACTACGTATAACCCATGAAAAAACAAACACAGACACAAAAAAACTCTTACAACAAAATTCTACTATTGCAACATAGTAGTCTAGAGCTTCAACATGACTTCATGCATTTTTAATGCCATAAAGCCAGATGCTATCAAAGCCTCTCGTGGTTCTACAAAGCACT
>NW_028234425.1:26804921-26809921 GCF_977035675.1 Penaeus japonicus | reverse complement strand
TGTGTGTGTGTGTGTGTGTGTGTGTGTGTGTACGCATTCTTTTATCTACTTCAAAAACATACAGACACACAGACGTTAGCTATGTATGCCATCTTGGAGGGCCTAAAGTATACGCCATATCCTTTATATATTATGCTTACACTTAGACTTGATTTTCTTTATATCATTTCATTATCATAATAATAATAATCATTACGTACATAAATCGTATGTGTCCTTTTAGTATGAGTTGAGTGACAACTCCAAAATTACTTTGCATACCCAACGTGATTACCTAACAGCACGTTATTTATTAATATCCATGCCGTGTGAATGTCGCATTGCTGACGTTTACATGATAATTGCCCTCGTAGGTTTGCAATATTGCATTACATAACGCTTAATGTTGGACAAATACCCGCCCATTGTGTTATTATAATGGGTTGAAATTTATGTTTATAATAATTTCTGTGCTTAGGCTCTTGGAAGACAAATATGTTTGTAGTTTGTTAAAGACATCTAATTATACTTTTTTTTTCACAAGTGATTGATTTTGATCTCTTACAATAAATAAAAGTAAAAAACCTAGTAACATTAAATAAAATCAGCAAATACCACTGAATCTTTTTACATTAATGATAAAAGAGGAAAAAAAACATCAAAGGAAAAAAAAAAAAAAAAAAGGAAAAAAGGACCAAGACACCACTAACTCCATCTCTCACCTAAACTAATTCCTTTATCCTTATATACGAGGGTAAGGAGCACAAAGCGGAATCAGAGGGTCTCCTCCTCATCCTCCCTACGAAAGGGAAGAAGAAGAAGAAGAGAGGCGATGACATATAAGGAAGAAGAGAAGAGAAGAAAAGACCCTTCTCACTCAAGCCACGAGGGTCATCCAAACCCGCGCTGAATGCGATAGCGGTGTCCTTGGTGTCCTTGGCCGCCCGCGTCCAACTAAGGACACCAACTTCGGATGTATTGCTAAACCGCGCCGTATCCTTCCCGGTCAGTGTGAGTGGGAGGCCGAAAGTTTGTCGAAACCGATTGTGAGTCGCGAGCAACAATCGACTGGGTAAACGCTTGCTCCGAGTATTGTTTGGATGTTCCCTAAAACAGTAAAGGTATATATATACATACATACATACATACACACACACACACACACATATATTATATATATATATATATATATATATATATATATATATATTATATATATATATATATATATATATATATATATATATATATATATATATATATATATATTATATAATATATAACTTATATATATGTTTATATATAAATATATATAATAAAATATATATATATATATATATATATATATATATATAAATAAAATTATATATTCATATATATTATATATATACATACAGTATATATACATAAATATGTATATGTATATGTATATGTATATATATATATATATATATATATATATATATATATATATATATATATATATATATATTGCACTGATTAGGTGGGTGATAGCTTTATCATGATGGAAAAGAAATGTATACACGTGTATATTCCGATACCACGTAATACGAACAATGATTACATGCAATACCAAGTATGCTGTATCATATGACACGGGATTTATAACGGAGGTGAATTCAATCTAACGTCATCTAACGCAGTAGATATTAATTAAGCTTCTTACGTATAATGATTTTATTAGTAATATTGGTATATCTACAGTATATGAACTTTAACCTTTTACTCTATCATTTGTGTGACGATATATATGTATACAAATATTTTTTTACCCACATGGATTCAAACACTTAAATGTTATGTGTATGTATGTGTGTATGTGTATGTATGTGTATGTGTGTGTGTGTGTGTGTGTGTGTATGTGTGTGTGTGTGTGTGTGTCTGAGTATGTGTGCATATTCTTCTGCGCTAATTTCACGACGAAATTACAGACAGAAGTCCTTCTATTCATGAAAAAAAAAAAAACATTAGTAACACCATAACGAAATGATACATGATGTTTGTGGGGAGCTCGACGCCCATAAAACATTGATCTTACTCGTCTATACTCCTAACGCCCCATCTTCATCATCGTGAACAGACCCCATGACGCCGTACATGAAGAGTGGGGGCGGGGAGAGGGGTGTTATCGCTAATAACAAGAGTAAAAATATAAAATCACTCGAAAAAAAAGAGAGGAAAATATCAAAACCGACGAGAGAGAGAGAGAGAGAGAGAGAGAGAGAGAGAGAGAGAGAGAGAGAGAGAGAGAGAGAGAGAGAGAGAGAGAGAGAGAGAGAGAGAGAGACAGAGAGAGAGAGAAAACGTCAAAATAAAAATAGAATCAAATAGAATTCACGATAAAAGGCAAAATATCAAGTGAAAATATATTACGAGATGAAAATTGAAATAACAAAAGCATAGTGTCACCTTTTGAATTTTGAATTGCATCAAAACAAAGCAGGATACCCGATGATAACAACAATAGCAATAACAACTATAACAACAACAACGAGGATGATAACAACTTAAAAAGAAGAAATGCAAGAAATCATTCCAGATTCCATTTGCATGAAGTCAGTTATTCATTAAAATAAAATGCCGATGGTGACTTCTTCACAATAAAGTGCAGAGTTATAATCGAAAGAAATAATAATTAAAAAAGAAAAAAAAATAGAGATAATATCAACTTGACCTAACCACGGAAGAAAAAATATGCACAGTAAAGGAGAAAATAAAAGCCTCCTAGTCGGGACCGTTTCCATTCGCATCCAAACCGGACAGAACAACACACACGCTGACCTCGACCGGCGTGGCAGCAACAATAACGCGGCGGGTCTCTGAGCTCAAAACCCTCATGGCACAATTTCATTCCCCGATGCACAAATCTGATTCCCTCGTTCCGCCATTCTACAGCCGGTGACGTGTTGCGTGTTGCTTGTCTGCAATTCAAACATTCCCGTAATCCTTGTGTTTTTGAAGATAGTTCATACGTTGGTTGTGTCGTATGGACCCTGGACCCCCCCCCCCTCTTTCCGGAGAGTGGCCTCGCCGTCGAATGCAATGGGCGTGGATTCTCATCTTTCTTGCAACAAAGGAACCGTGATATTTTGCCGGGAGAGAAGATAATAGACATTGCTATGGTAATAGATGGCTGAAAAGCGCAGTTCAAACATGACAGAACATGACAGAACATGTGTATATATGTATAAGAGAAATTTTAACAAAGTGAATATAACCGTGCCTGGGCAGGCAGACATCAAAAACAACATAGCAATACGGAAAATACATAAAGAACAAGCGAAAGGAAAATATACCAGGTTTTAGAAATGACGAAAGAGAACAACATGAAAAACACAGAAATATGTGCTGTTGTGTGTGCTGGGAAACACGTCGCTTTTCCCTTTTATTCTTTTAAGCCTTCATAACACATGAATATCGTGTATGGAGGAAGCTTAATGCATAATCCCTATGATGAAGTTGTTGCAATGCTATTGCATGATTCATAGCAAAAGGAAGGTAAATGAGAAAAGGTAAATCGCCAGTTGTCATCTTAATTAATTTTATTTAACCAGGAAATTAAAATTACGCCACGTACTTCAAATAAGTATTTAATATGGAATACTCACTTATATCTCTTTGGCGCCCCACTGACCAACATAATAAGATATAAAAAATATAATAAAAATCCCCTCTACTATGTTTGCATTACATTTCATCAGCTTGCGTGTTGCGAGACTGAGACTGCAAGCACAAAATGATTCCGAAATTCAGTCAGTTAACTCCGTGGTATCATATAGAAAAAAAATGCATTCAACAGAGTAAAGCTAATGATGATACTAATGAAGATTATAATAATGATGAAACTGATAATAATGATTAATAATGAGATGATAATAATAATAATGATAATGAGATGATAATAATGATAATGATAATGAGATGATAAAATGATTATCACGTATGTCTCAAAGCTAATCCAGTCAAGGATCATGGTAACAGTCGTTATAATGTTTTTAATTCATCATGAAAAACGTAATAGCTCATAATCTTCAATAAGACATAACGTTCGGGTCTTATGCGTTATCAGCGCCAGAAAGAAAAGTGCTACCAGACTGGAGATGATACATAGCACTCTAATAGTTTTATTATAGATACATGTTAACAGAGTTAATTCAACCTTTCAGCTTTATATGTCTGTGTAAAATATATATCAATAGGTAGTATCCATCAAAATAATTTCAGAAAATCCACATAAGCATCTTCACCCAAGTTGTGAACTTCTAAAATCATTCAAGGAGAGGAAGCTACAATAAAACTCAAGCTTTCAGATACATCTTTGATCTGTGCAATTCCGCAGAGTTAGTGCATGCAAAAGTGCTGGGAATGAAGCGTGTTCGAGTACCCATCTGAAGGATTTACGAAATCTTTACGTAACATTTATTTCTTTTTCATGTGTGAAATAACTTTCATTACGAGCACTTTTATGAAATTCGGTGATGCAAAAAATAAAATAAATAAATAAATGTCTTGAAAGTAGAAACTAAGATTTTCGAAAAACACCAACACACGTTTGCTTTAGATATAGATAAAGATACAACATAAAATTTAAGGCTAAACGACAGTCACATTAACTAGTGATATATGAGTGGCAGTGACTGAAGACTTCTGTAATTATTAACTTACTCGGAAAAGAGTAATCGGTGAACGATGATTATTTTAACAGAAGCAATCAAGAAAATCGTCAGCGAAATTCCAAACGATAATGTTGATGATAATCGAAGGCCATGGAAATGATAAAAGATAATCTGTTTTTGCATATGCAATATAGCATTGCCACAATGCTGTTGATACCGTATCATTCATTAACTTCATTCAGCTGAACATTTATTATATTTCGAAAGAGGGAAGATAACTTACTCATGAATCACACGTGGATTGGCGTCTGCATATTTTGATATCCTAATATACATCTACCTAACTTTCGAGCCATATTCTTATCTAACTACCAAGCTATTTAT
>NW_028234425.1:26772421-26774921 GCF_977035675.1 Penaeus japonicus | reverse complement strand
ATCATTGTTATAGTTATCATCATAATTATAATCATTATCACTGTCATTATTGTTATCATTGTTATTGATATCATAATCATTATTATCATTATCATGATAATTATCATTATTAGCATTAGCATATTTTTTATAGTTGTTGTTATTATTACTATCATTATTATTTTTTATCATTGTTATAATAATTATTATTATTTTATCTTTGTTATAGTTATCCTTGTTATTGATATCATAATCATTACTATCATTATCATAATGATTATCATTATAATTATCGTTATCATCATTAACATCATCATTACTATTATAAATATTATAATCATCATAATTATTATTATTATTTTGATTATTACTACTATTGCCGTTATCATTATAATTTTGATCTTTATTATCATCACGCTTTCCTCACCATTATCACTATCATTATCAGCGTTATTATTATCATTATTGCTATCATTATTATCATTGTTATTGTTATCATCATCATTTTTATTATTCTTACTCTGATATTTCTTATCATCAATAAATTACTATTATTCTTATTATCGTTATCCTTATCATCATTTTCAATATTATCATATTCATTATTATGATTATCATTATTATCATTTTCACTATTATCGTCACCTTTATCCCTATAATTATCTTCATCGTTATCATTATTATCATCATTATTATTATCAGTGATATTATTGTTATTATCGTTATTATTAGTAGTATTATCATTATTATAATCATCATTTAATTATCATCAACATTATTGTTGCTATTATTACCATTATTAGTAATATCATTGTTATTATTATTTAAAATTATCGTTATCAATTTTATTCTCATCCCTATTACCGTTGTTATTACTATAAATATTATAATCATTGTCATTATCATTATCACAATAATGATCATGATAAGGATATTATCATCATTACTATTGTTATTATTTTCATAAATATTCATATTGTTATCATTGTCTATATCATCAATACAGTCATTGATATAATAATCATTATGTATAATTACATGCTCAACCGGAGGACGTTAATTACTTTAATCAGAAAATCAGAAAAAAATTCCTGGCATAAGTAGCTTACGATGCAATTTCGAGAAATAGATAGATACATATAAAGTTAGATGGACTGATTGATAGATGGCCAGATAGAGTGAGAGACAGGTAGATAGGTAAAGAGATAGATAAAGAGCAAGTGAGAGATTGATAAACAGACAGAGATAAAAATATAGATACAGATATAGACTTTTTTTTTCTTTTTTTTGCCTTGTTTTTCTTTAGCGTTTACATAAATAAAAATACGTATATGAACTGTAATTTTGCTAATACAAAGCTTGTTCTATGTTTTCACTGAATTGATCAACTGGCTTGTGCACATATTATGTAAGTAACTCACTAATTAATGCTGAAAAAATAATTACCTTCGTGTGATCCATTCTCATGCCATAGCTCAAATGATTTTCTATCTACAATCAGAGTAAAGTCATCAAAAGCTTATTTTCACCACCTATCCACACACACACACACACACACACACACAGACACACACACACACACACACACACACACACACACACTCCCACACTGTATACACATACACGTACGTATATAAAGTGACAGATAGATGACAATATATATATATATATATATATATATATATATATATATATATATATATATATATGGACAGATGAACCGGTAGATATATTTACATAAGTAAAATGCATAAAGGAAGCAATATGGACATATACAGATGGACTGAGGAACAAACCAATAATTATATAGAAATAAATAAATAAATGAATAAATAAATAAATAGGTCAGACGGTCAAGTATCACAGACAGACTAACAGATGGTTCCATCGACGTGACGCAATATCTAAGTCGAAAAGGGGCCATAACTCATACAAAATATGGGATAGCTTACCCCAAATCGTGCCTGACCTAAATTGCATCATGACGTTCATTAATACCATTTATGAATCAAATCAAACGTTCATCTCATGAGTTATTGGCTGATACCGTCATCTTATCTTATACCAGACTCCGTGGATGGGAGAGATTCATGTAGTTCCACGCATTTCTTTTCTTTTATTAACGCCTGGTCCTTCCCAGACGCCTTTTGTGTCGTTGAGACGATTAAAAGGATATTTACACAGACACATACTAGTATACACGATAACGCACACATTTACAGATACACATACCTATCGCACGTTAACAGACGCTCAAATATATATGTATATCATTTTATACTCGAATAATTGTTTAACGTATTCAATTTTATCGTGAAACGCACAATTCATTTTCATTTTTGGTGAATTACGAAATAATAATTTCAGCATCATAGCACAGCAAAAAAGAGAAACAGAGGTATATCACTTTTGACCTGTCGATAAAAGGGAACAAATACGTATTACTTTTAATCCTTTTTTTTCCAATCGTGTTTTTCCTTTCGCTTCACGGCTTCAGATATATATTAATATTTTTTTGATG
>NW_028234425.1:26739921-26742421 GCF_977035675.1 Penaeus japonicus | reverse complement strand
CGCACTTCTCCCCTGCAGTGCACCTCGATCGCACTTCTCCCCTGCAGTACACCCCGTTCACACTTCTCCCCTGCAGTGCACCCCATTCACACTTCTCCCCTGCAGTGCACCTCGATCGCACTTCTCCCCTGCAGTACACCCCGTTCACACTTCTCCCCTGCAGTGCACCTCGATCGCACTTCTCCCCTGCAGTACACCCCGTTCACACTTCTCCCCTGCAGTGCACCTCGATCGCACTTCTCCCCTGCAGTGCACCTCGATCGCACTTCTCCCCTGCAGTGCACCACGTTCACACTTCTCCCCTGCAGTGCACCTCGATCGCACTTCTCCCCTGCAGTGCACCCCGTTCACACTTCTCCCCTGCAGTGCACCTCGATCGCACTTCTCCCCTGCAGTGCACCTCGATCACACTTCTCCCCTGCAGTGCACCTCGATCGCACTTCTCCCCTGCAGTGCATCTCGATCGCACTTCTCCCCTGCAGTGCACCTCGATCACACTTCTCCCCTGCAGTGCACCTCGATCGCACTTCTCCCCTGCAGTGCATCTCGATCGCACTTCTCCCCTGCAGTGCACCCCGTTCACACTTCTCCCCTGCAGTGCACCTCGATCGCACTTCTCCCCTGCAGTGCACCCCGTTCACACTTCTCCCCTGCAGTGCACCTCGATCGCACTTCTCCCCTGCAGTGCACCCCGTTCACACTTCTCCCCTGCAGTGCACCTCGATCACACTTCTCCCCTGCAGTGCACCCCGTTCACACTTCTCCCCTGCAGTGCACCTCGATCACACTTCTCCCCTGCAGTGCATCTCGATCGCACTTCTCCCCTGCAGTGCACCCCGTTCACACTTCTCCCCTGCAGTGCACCTCGATCGCACTTCTCCCCTGCAGTGCACCTCGATCGCACTTCTCCCCTGCAGTGCATCTCGATCGCACTTCTCCCCTGCAGTGCACCCCGTTCACACTTCTCCCCTGCAGTGCACCTCGATCGCACTTCTCCCCTGCAGTGCACCTCGATCGCACTTCTCCCCTGCAGTGCACCTCGATCGCACTTCTCCCCTGCAGTGCACCTCGATCGCACTTCTCCCCTGCAGTGCACCTCGATCGCACTTCTCCCCTGCAGTGCACCCCGTTCACACTTCTCCCCTGCAGTGCACCTCGATCGCACTTCTCCCCTGCAGTGCACCTCGATCACACTTCTCCCCTGCAGTGCACCTCGATCGCACTTCTCCCCTGCAGTGCACCCCGTTCACACTTCTCCCCTGCAGTGCACCTCGATCACACTTCTCCCCTGCAGTGCATCTCGATCACACTTCTCCCCTGCAGTGCACCTCGATCGCACTTCTCCCCTGCAGTGCATCTCGATCACACTTCTCCCCTGCAGTGCACCCCGTTCACACTTCTCCCCTGCAGTGCACCTCGATCGCACTTCTCCCCTGCAGTGCACCTCGATCGCACTTCTCCCATGCAGTGCACCTCGATCGCACTTCTCCCATGCAGTGCACCTCGATCGCACTTCTCCCCTGCAGTGCACCTCGATCGCACTTCTCCCCTGCAGTGCACCTCGATCGCACTTCTCCCCTGCAGTGCACCTCGATCGCACTTCTCCCCTGCAGTGCACCACGTTCACACTTCTCCCCTGCAGTGCACCTCGATCGCACTTCTCCCCTGCAGTGCACCTCGATCGCACTTCTCCCCTGCAGTGCACCACGTTCACACTTCTCCCCTGCAGTGCACCTCGATCGCACTTCTCCCATGCAGTGCACCTCGATCGCACTTCTCCCATGCAGTGCACCTCGATCGCACTTCTCCCATGCAGTGCACCTCGATCGCACTTCTCCCATGCAGTGCACCTCGATCGCACTTCTCCCCTGCAGTGCACCTCGATCGCACTTCTCCCATGCAGTGCACCTCGATCGCACTTCTCCCCTGCAGTGCACCTCGATCGCACTTCTCCCCTGCAGTGCACCTCGATCGCACTTCTCCCCTGCAGTGCACCTCGATCGCACTTCTCCCCTGCAGTGCACCTTGATTGCACTTCTCCCATGCAGTGCACACCGTTCACACTTCTCCCCTGCAGTGCACCCCGTTCACACTTCTCCCCTGCAGTGCACCCCGTTCACACTTCTCCCCTGCAGTGCACCTCGATCGCACTTCTCCCCTGCAGTGCACCCCGTTCACACTTCTCCCCTGCAGTGCACCTCGATCGCACTTCTCCCCTGCAGTGCATCTCGATCACACTTCTCCCATGCAGTGCACCTCGATCACACTTCTCCCCTGCAGTGCACCCCGTTCACACTTCTCCCCTGCAGTGCACCTCGATCACACTTCTCCCCTGCAGTGCACCTCGATCACACTTCTCCCCTGCAGTGCACCTCGATCGCACTTCTCCCCTGCAGTGCACCTCGATCACACTTCTCCCCTGCAGTGCACCTCGATCACACTTCTCCCCTGCAGTGCACCTCGATCACACTTCTCCCCTGCAGTGCACCTCGATCGCACT
>NW_028234425.1:26719921-26734921 GCF_977035675.1 Penaeus japonicus | reverse complement strand
AATATCTTATCAATCATCTTTAGATATTGCAACATATTCATGCAATCAACTCTAATGAGATTAAGCAAACATTCAGGATAATCGACATTCATTCTTACAGTCAGGAAGAGAAAGGAGTTGAATTAAATAAGGAAGGGGAATTAAACAAGCAATAAATAAAACGAGAAGGAAATTATCAATTTAATGCCATTAATTCCAGTCCTGAAACTTTATCTGATAACTATAAAATTTTGCTAATTTTAATCTGATATTAGTCTAGATGCATCGGAACAACAACTATATTCTTCATGTAATTGCTATGTGATAAAAAAACAACTAAATTTACATACTATAGCAACATAGTCTGTATCATTTCGAATATGAAAATAGAAAGTGGTTGGGGACTGGAATATGCACAAAAATATATCTTATTATCCTTTGCAAATGATTGCCAGTTACTCAGTAAGGGAAAGATGTTGCACTTTGAGGAAATTTTATAAGATATAATATTGTATTTATGCAAGAACAGTTGAAAACGAAAAACAACGAAGGGAAACACAAGACGAGTTTTTTTTTTTTTTTTTTTTTTTTTTTTTTTTTTTTTTTTTTTCAAATGTCAGACAAGTAATGTAATATAAAGGAATAATAATTCAAACTGAATCATGAAATTCTCAGGAAATTTCCAGAGAGTTTTATAAGAAGATTTTGTTTTCATCTTTATGTACACATAGGTATCTACAGTATATATGATAGCTGTTTATAATGATATGTGTTATATAAAGAAACGACGCTCAACATATTACAACACTAGACGTGACTTCTACAAGTTAGACGAGTAGAAGTGAGTCTGATACGACTACCTACACTCGTTTCCGCATCAGCTTTGTTGAGTCTTGTTTCATGATTGAAAGGAGGCAAGATATTGTGTAACAGCTACCCCGTCCAAAGGGATATTTGATATGCATCACACGGGGATATTATTCTCTTGTTTTTGGTGGTATGAGGGTGGGATTCGTGTCGAGTGAGATGTGTGTGTGTGTGTGTGTGTGAGGTGTGTTTTAGTGTGAGGGTGGGTGAGTGTGTGATTAGGGTGATTTGTAAGTGTCTGTGTGTATGTATGTTTTTTTTGTTTGTTTGTTTGTTATTGTAAGTTTGTTTGTGTGGTGGTGTGTGGGGTGTTTTAAGTGTGAGGTGTGTTTAGAGTGTGTGTGTGAGTGTGTTTTTGAGTGTTGTATGGATGTAAGTGTATATATGTATATACTTATATATATATATATATATTATATCTATATATATATATATATCTAGTGTGCTGAGTTTGTGTGTGTGTGAGTGTGTGGGTTTGCTGTGTGTGTGAGAGAGGCTGTGGGTCGTGTGAGAGTGTTGTATGTTGTGTGATGTGTGTGTGTGGTAGTGTGAGAGTGTGTGTGTGGTAGTGAGTGATAGATAGTGGTGTGTGTGTGGTGTGTGTGTGGAGAGTGTGTCGTGCTGTGAGTGTGAAGTGAGTGAGTGTGTTGGTGTGTCGGGTGTGTATCTGAGTATGTGTGCTATGTATGTGGTGTGTGTGTGTTTGTGGATTGTGTTAGGTGTGTTTGAGTGAAAGTGCACTCGTTGAGTGAGTAAGTGTGTGTGTGTGAGCTTTCGTGTGTGATGTGTGTTTGTGTGTGTTGATGTGAGTGGGTATGTCTGTCAAGTGGGTGTGTTTGTAATGTAATGTGTGAGTGTGTGTGTTAGTGTGTGTATGTGTGTTGTGAGTTGAGTGTGTTTGTTGTGTCGTGAATGTTATTGTTTAAGTCTGTGTGTGAGATTAGTCGATGTGGGTGGATAATGGAATATGTGAGGAGTGAGAGTTTCTGTTTGTGTGTGTGTTACGCATATATAGTAAGTCAGTTGTGGATATACTTTGAGTATAGTTATATTTTTAATATTTATAGATAGTTATAGATATATATATATATAGATATATTTATGCTGTGTGTGTGTTGTGGGGGTGTGGGCGGGGTGGGTGTGTGTGTGTGTGTTGTGTAGGGATATGAGAGGTTTAGTTATTGGTAGATGATCATCATATTTATGTATATGAAGAGACATTTATTGTTGTGATTTCTATATATTGATATATATTGATAAATGTTATATATAAATAGATGACTAGTAGGTTAGATATTTATTTTGTATATATTCATATAGTGATATAGATGCAGAATTGTTATGGTAGATGCTGTGTGATTTGTGTGATATATATTGTATATTTGCATTTAGATACATACTTGTTACAAGTACATATATATATTTATTTATTATATATATATATATATATATAGAGATAATATTTAAATATATATAAATACCTGGGTATATATATATTTAGAATAGATTATATACTATATATATATATATTATATATTTATTTATTTATATATAAATATTTATTATATATATTATTTACTATAATATATTTGGTATCAGAATTATTTATATTTTTTATAGATTTAGCATATATATATATATATATACTTTATATCTATTTATATACTTATATATATATATATAAAAAATATTATTATTATATATATATTATATAGAATAGATATATAGATATATACATATATTTATATATATGAATCACAAAAACAACCACAGTAACGTGACCAAAACAGAATGTTTTCCTTTCTTGCGAGTGGCAGTGTTTTATTCATTCGTATATATATATATATATATATATCTATCATATATTTTTATAATATTGAGATTTAGTTTACTGTCTGGAATATATCTTACATTGTAGAGTATATCATTATATATATATATACATATATATGATACCATCTAAAAGCATAATATACTATATTTATATATATATATATGATATACTGTATATCTGCTATGTGTTTCTGTATGTATCTCTATATGTGATAATATTATTTGTATATATATATACTATATATATGCATATATATATACTATATATATATATATATTTACTATATATATATATATATATTTATATATAAATAATGTAAATATATGTAAATATATCTATATATATATATATATTTTTAATATACATTACATATATATGTATAAAATATATATATATATATATATATATAACCCTATAGAGTAGAGAGAGCATAAAATAGATAGATTGATTACAACCACCACACACACCACAATCTATACATGTACATATATGTTCCATATATGTATTTATACCCTGACACTGCCCCACTATATATACCAAATTCACCAGACACACACACACAAATAAAAAAGACACGCAAACACACCACATATATCTAAGGTTTATCTATCTATCTATTATGTATATGTATGTAAACACCACATAGACAAAATCAGTTCACCGTGTAGAAGAGGCAAGATTTTAAATAACCGGTTGACCAAGAGGAAATCTATATTGCATTCACATCCTGTACGAAAAAAACAAAAAATGTACATAACGTATGTACATATGATTCACGATGATCTCCAGATAGTTCAGGACACATTTCATATTCCCATTTGCAATACAGTACGTACCCGGTCATACTGCAATTAATTCTTTTGCAAGGACAGAAACACCACAATCCTTTTTTCGCAAGAAGACAACTAGGAGAGGAGAGAGAGAGAGGGAGAGAGAGAGAGGGGCATGACGGAGGAAGGGGAGAGAAGAGAGAGGGAGTATGAGGAGAGGAGAGAGAGAGAAGGGAGAGGGAGGGAGAGAGAGAGATGAGAGGAGCAGCGAGAGGGGTCAGAGCCGGCGAGGGAAGGACGAAGAGGGTTGGAGGAGGGACGAGCGAGGGAAGGAGGAACGAACTCGGGGTGGGAGGGGGAGGACGAGGGACGGAGCGGGAGAGTGAGGTGAGAGAACGACGGAGCGTGGGGGACGCAGAGAGAGAGAGAGCAGACGAGAGAAGATACGGAAAGAAACACATCAGACTTCAATATTGAATAAGATCAGATTCCACGTTCCTCCGTGTAACAGGTTGCTGTGTTTTCAGCTGTTTTAATTCCCACAATGATTTTTTTCTTTAACAAGGAAAAAGAAAAGAAAAATGAAAATGAAATTCTTGGAGGTACTGTTTTTCTATTTGCCCACGAGGAAACAAACACAGTGCTCCTGAGAGAGAGAGAGAGAGAGAGAGAGAGAGAGAGAGAGAGAGAGAAAGAGGAGAGTTAGAGTTAGAGAGAGAGTAGAAGAGAGAAAGAGAGACGAGAGCGGGAAGAGGCGGACGAGAGAGAGAGCGAGAGAGAGAGAGAGAGAAGAGAGAGAGGAGGGGAGAGAGAGAGAGAGAGGAGGAGAGAGGCGGAGGACGAGAGCGAAGAAGAGAGACCGAGAGGAGGGAGAGAGGAGAGAGAGGACCGAAAGCAGAAAGGAGTGGGTGGTTGGGGAGACAGGAGAGGAGGAGAGGGAGAGAGAGAAGAGTCAAGGGAGAGGAGCGAGGAGAGGGAGACAAGAAGGGGACTGGTGAGGAGGGGGAGGGAGGAGAGGAGAGGATGGGTGGGAAGGGGAGCCGCGGGGGACGGCGGGAGGGTGGACGAAGGCCGTAGAGGAGAGGAGAGAGAAAGAGAACGAGAGGAAGAAAGGGAGAGTTAGAGTTAGAAGAGAGAGAGAGAGCGAGAGAAAGAGAGGAGGGACGAAAGAAGAGAGTAAGAGAGAGAGAGAGATGGGGATGGTCGCGGAGATCGAGAGCCGAGAGAGGAGGAGGAGAGAGAGAGATGAGAGAGAGGACGAGGCGAGGAGGAGAGGAGAGAGTGAGGGGACGAAGCAGACGCGGCGAGGCCGGAGATGGAGAGAGGTGAGGGGAGCTGAGAGAGGGAGGGGGGGAGAGAGAGGAGAGAGAGGGCTCGACAAGAGATATTGAGCCAAAGAGAGAAGAGACTAGAGAGAGACAGAAGAGAGAGAGAGACTGACTGGAGGAGGGGTGACGAGGGAGGGCGAGACAGGAGAGAGAGAGACGAGGAGAGGAGAGAGAGGGAAGACAGAGTGAGATCGTGAGGACCGGATGCGGGGGGAGAGAGAAAGAGGAGGAGAGGAGAGAGAGAGAAGGGCCGAGAGAGAGCGCGAGACGGAGAAGGGGGAAGACGGACCGGATGGGAGAGGAGGAGGAGTGCGGAGGAGGAGGGAGAGTGAGAGAGAGAGAGAATAAAGGAGAAAGAGAGAGAGCGCATGAGATTGAGCAAGAAAAAAAAGAGGAGGAGGAGCGACGAGAGAGAGAGCGCGAGCGAGCGACAAGAGCGGAAAGAGAGAGAGGAAAGGAGGAGAGATGGATGATAGAGGAAGAGGAAAACCGAAAGACTTCAATAGTCCGTGTACATTTAGCTTTCCATTTGCTTTCTGAATGAATTTCAATACAGAAAAAGCACAACATAACACGCTATATACGTTTTCCCTGTTTACCCTTCCATAGCTCTGGTTTTACACCCGCCATTGATGAATTTATGAATGATCTTTCAGATTCCGGAGAAAAAATAGTATATCAAAAATTAAAGATTTTAAAAATGGCGTTTTGATTATAATGATGATCTGGGATTTTTGAGTGAGGGAAGGACTAGGTACGGGAAAAAAAAAAAGAAGAGGAAACAAAAGAAAGAAACAAAAAACAGCTGTTGATGACTTTTTGGACTAATGTACGATTGATTCTGGGAACAGGGAAAATGTAATGATATTTCTTCAAAAGAAAAGAAAAAGATAAGCTCTTCCTATGCTTGTTGTTGGTAAGCGCAGTAGCTGACGAAAGGGAAGGAAAACAAAAGGGAGAGAAAAAGTAGGTGATAAAAACTGTTTTAAAGGAAAGAAGATTATGGGGGCGGGAGCGGCGGAAAAATTTCTGACAGTGCTCAGAGAACCCGAACGAAAAGAATAGATTTCTAGATGCTTCTGTATGAAAAACCCACCTAGGGATAACGTCGGTGAGTTATAGAATAAATTTCTGGGGAGACTGAACCAAAAATGGGGGGGAACACATATTCTTCCTAGAAAATTCAAATTGGGATGGATAGCGACACAGCATATATATAAAAAATCGTTCTACCGACCCCAATGTTTAATCAAAATAGACAAATGTTCCAAAGGAGATTAATTAACAGCGCCTTATTTCACCGGAGAGCGAAAGCAGGCCCCCATTCATTGCAACACGAACTCAACGTGTTTGAAGCGATTGGCAAACAGCGATGGGGACAGCATGTTTTATAGATGTACTGGGCTGAAGTTTGTTTATTCAGTTAGCTCAGCAAATGTTGTTGACAGTGCAAATTGGTCAACCACCACGAACCATGTACAAAAAACACGGCTTTTGATTTGTAGAATGTTTCCAAATGTACGCAGGGTTGTTTTTTAAAACGGACTTGATTAAATTATGAAGGAGAAGGCAAAGGAAGAAATTAGCTTAATCACAATATTTCATCTATATGGATCACACACACAACATTCACACACCACAACACAGATACCCACCACTCACAGACTCAACGCACAACACGCACCACACTCACACACACACGCCCACACAACACCACACACTATTATATATATATTATAATTGATATCATTATATATTATATATATTCTATATATTGTTAGTTCATTCCTTTTCACGTAGATACACTCAACCCAATAATTCCAAGCTGGAAAATACTTGGCGCAGAGTGAAATCACTCGTTTGATTGTGTTCTCGGATGCAATCAAATTGCCAGGCCAGGTTATGTCAGTATTGATTTTGAAAACTATTCACTCGGTGCCGGTTTGTTGCTTCGTTGACTGAAGAGGTAAAGGAAACAACCGACAGTTTGGGGGGAAAAGCCCCCCCCCCAAAAAAAAAAAAAAAAAAAAAAAAGAAAAAAAAAAAAGCTCTGTCGGGTTTGTGTTAGGAGAGGCACACACCGAAGAGGGGCGGGGGCGTAGGAGGAAGAAGAAAAGGAAACAGCAAGTCTAGATCGGATAGATAGATCCATATATATTAGAGAGAGGAAAGGCGGGAGGCGAGAGAGAGGAGAGAGAGAAGAGAGGAGAGAGGGAGAGAGAGAGACAGACGATTGATGAGAGAGGACGGAGCGCGAGGAGATGATGACGCGAGAGGGAGAAGAGGAGAGGAAGACGAGAGACCAGGAGGGGGAGGAAAGAGGAGGAGAGAAATAGGGAGAGGGAAACAAGGAAAGAGAAAAGGGGAGAGAATGAGAGAAGTGAGGGAGAAAGAAGAGGGAGAGGGCGGAAGGGAGAGGAAGGGAGGTAAAGGGAAGGGGAGGAGAAAGGGAGGAGAGGACGAGAAGAGAGAGAGAGGAGCGAGCGGAGGAGGGGAGGAGAGGGGGAGAGAGGAAGAAGAGAGAGAGGATAGGAGAAGAGAGGGAGAGGGAGGAGAGAGAGGAGGGGAGGCACGGGAGAGAGAGATAGGAGAGAGAGAGAGGAAAGGGAGGGGAGGAGGAAGAGAGGAAAAGAAGGAGAGAGAAGAAAGGGCGAAGAGAGAAAGAGAGGACAGAGAGAGAGAGGGGACAGAGGAGAAGGAGTGGAAGAGAGACGGGAGGAGAGGAGAGGAGAGAGGAGGAGGTGGAGGGGAAAGGAAGAGAGAGGTGAGGTGAGAGGAGAGGAGAGGGAGAGAGAGAGGAGAGGGAGGAGAGGGGGAGGGACGTGGGAGAGAGAGACGAGAAGAGAGAGAGAGAGTTGGAAAGAGAGAGAACGAGACGAGAGAATGGAGAGTGAGGGGGAGGAGAGACGGGAGTGGTGCGGGCGAGGAGGAGAGAGAGCGGGGGGGGTCGAGTGAGAGTGAGGGTGAGATGGGAATGAGAGGAGAGGTGGGCGAGAGGGGACGAGGGAGTTAGAGAGGGAGGGGGAAGGAGAGAGAGAGTGAAGGAGAGGGGTAGGAGAGAGGAGGAGAGGGAGGCGGAGCCTGGGAGAGAGGGGGCGAGAGGAGAGAGAGGGAGGAAGGATGGAGAGGATGGAGCGGGGAGGAGGGAGAGGTGGCAGAGGATTGGGAGAAGGGACGGGGAAGAGAGAGGGAGGGGAACGGGGGAGACCGAGCGAGGCGAGAGGGGGGAAGGCGAGAGAGAGAGATGAGAGAGCCCGAGAGAGAGGAGAGAGAGAGAGAAAGAGAGAAACCAATGTCAACAGGATGATAGGCTATATATAAGAACAGAAGAGGAGGGAAAAAAAAAAAAGAGAATTATTTATATGTAACTTCCATACCTGTTCATATGGAGCGATTATAATTATAACATTCACTTACCATTAATTTGTTTTATCTCCTAAAATCGACTTTTGATATACAAAATTTGCAACTATTACTGATAATTGTGTTAGCGCGAAGAGAAAGAACTGCCAAAGGTATTTTTTTTTTTTAAATTAAACCGCTACCTTTCATACTTCTATATATTCTTATAATTACTTGTTCTTCCATTTTGGTTTTCTTTATTCTTGATCTAAGATAATCATTTTTCCGAGATACTAAAGTAAAACAAGCGAAAATTTAGCAAGCCTAGTTACAAAAACGAGAGATAAGGACGAAAAATAAAAAAGAAGCATCTAAAATTATTGATTTGCGGATAGCCACAAAAAAAATGCACGGAAAATACTTCAATCTTGCTTTCATAAATAAATTCTCCAGCATTTACATCACATCTACCCGTATTTCCCCCCCCCCCCCCCCCCCCCCTTTGAAACATATCCCCACAGCCTTTTAACTTATTGAAAATAAACGTTTAATCACCGTGCTCATAAAATACTAAAATTATTCAATATGTCGAATGTATATATTTTCGACCGTACCTGAATGTTTAGAATGTAAATGTAAACACACCGAATGGATAAAGTGTAGTTTCCTCTGCGGTATTTTTTTTTTTTTTTTTTTTTTTTTCCCAGTCGTCTTCGTACGGCCTTTCCGTTTTTTTTTTTCACTTCTGTTTTGTTTTTTCTCTGGGTATTTTTTTTTTTTTTCGTACTTTTTTTTATCTGTCTTTCTCCTTTTTTCTCTCCAAGTTTACGTTTTTAATTTTTATTTTCGTCTAACATTTTTGTTTTCGGTTTTTTTTGTCTTTCGTCTTGTTTTCTTTTCCCTTCTTTTTCGCCCACACACCCTCCCTTTCCTCTACTTCACTTTTTTCTCTTCCACTCCATCAACACCTGTTTCTTCCTTGCTTTCTTTATTTTTACTTTTTTTTTTCTCAAACCTAACCCACCCCTACACATAAACATTAAATATTTTATTTTTTTTGGGTGTTTTCAGTTTATTAGAGAAGGGTGGGGGGGGGGCCCTTGAAAATTTTTAAAAAAATCTAATTGTTTTCCTTATTGTTTTTTTTTTGGTTTTTTTGGGGTTCCCCCTTTTTGGGTCACTAAGGGTAAGGGGGGTTTCTTTGAATTGTCATTTTTTTTTAAAACGGTATGTCATATTCTTCACAAGAAATATTTTAAAAGTTTACTGAAAGAGAATCAATATTTAAATTTAAAAGGGCAGCAAAATACAAACTTACTTACAGAAAAACAGACACACACACCAAAATATATTTATACATTTCATTTTTATTAATTTTAATTTTTAAATATTTGTGTGGGTGTGTGTGAGTGTGTTTTGTGTGTGGGGATGTGGTGGTGTGTTGTGGTGTGTGTGTTTGTTTACATAAAAACCCTTAATTATATTTATATATATAGATAATAGATAGATTGATACATACATACATTTAAAACAAAACTACAAAAAAAAATATAAATTATATATATAAAAATATATTATATATAATATATATAAATATTATTTAAAAAAATTATAATACCCAACCCCAGTAAGTGCCCAACAGAATTAAAAACATTGCCACTAAATGGGAAAAAAAAAAAATTTCGACCCTTTTGAACTTTTTCATGAAAAATTCCCTTTTGGCGGGAAACAACCAAAAAATGATTCCTTTTTTTTTTGGGTTGCTTTCATTTAGTGGCAGGTTTAAATTTAAAAATAAAATAATTTTTAATAATATATATTTTTTTATATAATATATCTATTATTTATAAATAATATATATATTATCCATTAATACCACCGCACACCCTACAATATATATATATCCTATACTACATTTCTATTATTTTGTTATATAATATTTTAAAATTTAAAAATCTTTTAAAATATATTATTATATATATATATACATACAAAACACACCTCTATATGAATGCAAAATGTAATGTATTTTTTCTTTCTTTTTCTATGTCCTTTCAGACGTTAACACATTTCTGATGTAATACAAGGGAAAGGGGGATGAAGGTTTCCTTCTACCCGAAAGTTAAAAAACCCGCAATGAAAACCCATGAGTCCATTTACCCATGAGGGAAAGATGATGTAACATAGGGCTTATAGGAGGGCCCGGGGGGCTTAGGGGAGCATCATGGCTGGGCGTACTCGCCTCGAAAAAATTGGGTCCCAGAACCCCCATTATATTTAAGAGTGGAGGGACACATATTGGGGCCCACGAAAAAATATTCATAAAGGGGAAAAATTAAGGGTATAGGTACACGGGGAAATATAAAAAGTGAGAAAGACAAAATTTTAGAATTCCCAAACACGGGTTTTTGGACGAAATTTCGAAAAAAAAACCCTTCCGTTTGAAAATCTATAGTTACTTTGTTGATGGAAAAAACAAATGATTATGATCAAAATACCTTAAAGGGGTATGATACGACCACTTCAAGATGATGCTACCCCTGTTTGTCCATGTTTTTCTATAAAAATTTACTTTTACAAAATTTTGGGACGTCAATATAAGTGCAAAATCGAAAACTTCTCTGGATTGTCCTTGCTATAGATACAAACGTTAAAGAATGATCACACGAAACAAAAACAAAACAAACAAACAAACAAAAAATGTAAAAAAAAAAACGTTAAAGCAGTGATAAAACCCAACATTCTTTTCGGGTTCCTTCTTTTTTCGTATGCAAATGAGAAATTTCACGTTGCACAAAAACATTTTTCTTCGCTTTTTCAAGCCGCCAATGGAAATACCACACGGGCCCGAAGTCACGGGAAAATTTTAAAATTGAAAGCTGACGACCTCATTCCAAAATTAGATCTAGCTTGCTTTCAGATTTGAAACCCTATAACCCTGCGGAATTCGAAATTATATACAGACGACCTCGTACGAAAAATAAGCCTAGCTGGTGTGTTTGGTGTTCTCGCGGGGGGGGACGGTGGTGCCCCGCCGGGTTTGGTCACCCTTTGTGGATATGTTTTGAAAGATTTAGGGTTCGGGCTTAGGGTTTGCTGTTGGATAATATTAAGAAAGGTGCGAAAAATAAACTACACATATATGTTTTGTGTGTGCGTCGTGCGGGTGCGTGTAAAGGGGTTTTGTAGTGTGTATGTGTGTGTCTGTGTCTGTAGTGTGTGTGTTTTTGAGTGTGATATTTGTTTACAAACATGGGGAGAATTAATGATAAAACCACACACCCCACAACACACCCCACACACACACACACACCCCAACACACACAAAATTATATATATATATATATATTTTAAAATTTTATATATAATATATATATGTTATATTACAAATGTATATATATATGTTACTGTATATACATGTATAATATTATTATCTATATATTTATATTTTTATATATATTTATATATATAAATATTGGGGTTGTGTGTTGTGTGTGTGTGTTGTTGGGGGTTTGGGGTGTGTGTGTTGTCGTGTTTGTGTGTTGTGTATGTTGTGTGTTTGTGTGTGTGTCTGTTTTTGTGTGTGGTGGTGTGTGTGTGGGTTATGTGGGTGTGGTGTGTGTGCAATTGTTTCCCAAACGGAAGATATTAATTCTCAAAAACGAATTTGTTTGCAATGAACCCGTTTGATTTCTCTGCGATAATCATCCTTCGATGCCACTGCCCTTAGTGTTTCGTCCTAATACCATAGTATAAGGGATCAGAAGGGGGGGGGGGGGAGGGGGGGTTGTGGGTAGGGGGGGGGGGGGGGGGGGTAGTAAACTGCGGATTTTAGAGGCAAAGGAGCACTTTACTTAAAGGAAAACCCCTGGAGCCCGGGGGGGGCCATTTAGCACCCGGCAATAAAGTGAGCCCATTAAATGCACGCTGCTCGATGCCGGCCGTTCGCCGGTGTGGCCGCCGCGCCGTCGTGAGCGGGGGGCCCCGGGCGTTCCGTTTCGGAGCTTCATGTTGAGTGTTGGCGGGGTTTCCTTTTTTCCTCTTGATTTTGCCGCTTTGGATCTGGGTTTTGTCCCTGTGGGGGGTTCTCTCTTTCTTTCTCTCTATTCTCTCACTATCAAACTATCTATGTACTCATCTATCTATCAAAGTAATCTATCTATGTGTGCATTTTATCTCTCTCTCCTCTCTCTCATTTTTTCTCTTCTCTCTCTCTCTCTTCCCTCTCTCCTACGTATGTATTAAAAAAATGTATGAGGATAAAATAGTATTTTAAACAAATTAAAAATTTTACATAATTCCTCATATCGATAAAAAGATAATTTCAATATGCTTACCTAAAGCATCAAAATATCCCAATTTAAAATATACATAAACCTCATTCAACAGATACCTCGATCTCAGTCTCCCGTCCCCTGGCCAAAACCTTCCTGTGATTTCGGAACCCAAATTTGCTCCATTGCGCTTTATGACTTGCCTCTCACTGCCTCCCCCCTGCCCAAAGGTGCAGCTTTAATTCTTTCAGAAAACCTCGAGGTTGAGATGCCCAAAAAACACATTTTGGAGGTTAATTGATATTGGGGGGTTCTTGTGCGTTTAATAAGGAGTGTTTTTTTTTTTTTTTTTTTTTTTTTTTTCGAAGATCCGCCCTCTCTCTCTCTTTTCCCCACTCTTTTTTCCTCCTCTCTCTCTCCCCCACTCTCACCCTCCATTCTCTCTCTCTCTCTCTCTTCTTCCCTCTCCTCTCTCTTTCTCTCTCTCTCTCTCTCTCTCCCTTTTCTCCCCTCTCTCTCTCTCCCCCACTCTAACTCTTCCATCTCTCCCTCCCCACCTTCTCTCCCCCTTCCTCCCCCCCCCCTCTCTCTCTCTCCCCTCCCCCCCCTCTCCTCTCCCCCTCTCTCTCTCTCCTCCCTCCTCCCTCCCTCTCTCTCTCTCTTTCTCCCCCCACACTCCCTCTCTGACTGACCTTTTATTTGCGTGTTATTCTTACAGCTAAACTTATGATTCGTATTTTAATCGAAATTATTGCATTCCGATATCATTTTTAAAAAGCAAAAAAAAGTCCTTCATGCGCCAGGGGGTTTGAAAACCATTTGAAAATGTTGATCCCATTCATTCTTCGGCTTTTCAAGGGGTACACAGGGATGCAAGGCGGCGGGGGGAGGGGGGGGTTGGGGGGGGGGGCTCCTTGAGATAGGATTCTTACTTTTTTAGTTCATTTTTGGGTTTTGTTCATTATGTCTCTCTCTTATCTATCTGTCTAAACTATCCATCACTATTTCCCAATTAATCTATCTATCCCTTTATCTATTATCTATCATCCCCTAATTATCTTCTATTTATCTATTTATCAATCTATCTAAACATCCCTATCTATCTCTCTATTAACTATCCCATCCCTATTATCTATCTATCTATCTATCTATCTATCAATCATCTACCTATCTTTCTTACCTACATCTTATCAAATTTATTTATCAAACCAATAAAATTAAATCATCTAACTATCTATCTCCTCCACCAATTCTCTATCTATTCCATCCACCTATTTCTATCAAATTAAATTTATCATTCTATTTTATCCATCTCAATCTTTTCTATCTATTATTTTTTATCTCTATCAAATTAAAGTATCTATTATCCATCTCTATCTATCTATGAAATCCATCTTCCATCTCTATTTTCTCTATCTATCCTATCTATTTATTTATCATTCTTTTCTATCCATTAATTTAACTGTCTCTATCTACTATCAACAATCTATTTATCTATCTTGTCTAAATCTATCTATCCATCCCTCTCTCTCCCCACTTTATCTATCCATCTCAAACTATTATTTATCTATCTCTGTCTATCTACCAAATTTTTTTTATCCATCTCTCTCTCTCTCACAAACATCTATCTATATCTATCGTAAAACCTATCTCCTCAATCTATATATTATCCATTCTCTCTCTCTTATTATCTTCCATCTTATTCTATCTATCAAATTTATCTACTATCAGTTCATCAAATCTATTTTTATCTATTTATCTATTTGTTATCTATCTCTTTATCTATCTACTTCCATCTCTCTTTTTCTTTATTTATCTTTTTCCATATCTATTATATACCCTCTCTCTCTCCCTCCATCTATTCTCTCCATCCAATCTTTATCTATCTTTTTTTTTTTGTCGTAATTGTTTAGCTGTGAAAAAAACAGGAAAAACCCCCCTAACTCCTGAGTCACTGTCTGTTAGATATGACCAAGGGCCCAAGGCTTTTTTTTTCTAGAAGATCATTGATATTATTCTGTTATCCTGAAACCCCGACAGTGCCCAGGTATGTCAGAGTGTTGAAATAGGGTGAAGAGCATGACATCACCTTATCCTTTCTCTTCTTCTCGGGCCCCCTTATTAAAGGGGAGGCGATTTCATTTTTTTATTTTTATTTTTTTTTTTTTATTTCTCACTTCTTTAGGTTTTATTTCCCAGCGGGGGAGGGACAAAATATGGCCTTTGCTATAACATCAGACGACTCCTTTTGCCGTTGTATTTTTTAAAAAAACGAGCAATGAAGCCCCTCACTTTTTTAAGGGGGTCCCGTAAATGGAACGCAATTTCCGACACAAAGAGGGAGTGTAGGGGTTTGGCAGCGGTGTTTTTGGGGCCCGACATCCCTATCTGGCACTGCCTTGTTCCCGGAGTTTGCTTTTTGGTTTGTGTGTGTGGGGTGTACATATACAGTTTTTATATGTATATTATATATATTAATATATATATATATATGTATATGTGTATATTGTTATATTAATATATATTTTATATGTGTATAAAATGTTTATTATATTTATAAATATGAAAATATAAGATAGATAGTAGGGTAGAAAGATGGATTGTAG
>NW_028234425.1:26692421-26704921 GCF_977035675.1 Penaeus japonicus | reverse complement strand
CTTTTTCTTCCTTCATATTTCCAATTAATTCCTTCTCCTTTTCTCCGGCTTTTTGGTATTATTCTATTTTTTTCCCTCCCCTTCACTTGATATATTCTCCCGCATTTTATTTTTTTCATTTTTTACCCGCTTGTTATTTTTTCTACCCGCTTTCTTTTCCTTTTCTTTTCCTTGATTATTCCCTCCCTATTTTATTCTCCCACTTTTTTCCGCTAAGAAAATGAAATACAATATTTGCCAAAAAATCGATCCAAAACTGAAACAATAGAACCGTCAGATATCAAAAATTGTAAGACTTAATGAGTGTGGTGTGAGTAGGTGTATATATATCTATATATATATCTATATATATATAATATAATTATACTATAAAAAATAATCATATAAATAATTACCTTATAACATAATTTCCTAAGAGGCTCTGAGAGTGGCGGTCGTGCGGAAGGGAATAGCCCTTTCTGGTTTCCCCGGAGGCCAAAGGGGACGTCAGGGAATAGCGCATTCCGGCGTTAAACACCATCTAACAAAAACCCAACGTGGGCGGAGGTAAAATTAGGGCGGTGTGAGGGGGAAACAAGGGGAAATTAAAAATAAGAACTGATAGCCTAAACCGCGTTTGGTTTGCAGGCAAAAGCAATCGGCTAAGGGAGAAAATTTTAACATTTAGAATTTTGATAATGTGGGTTTGGAATTGAAAAAGGAAATAGAAAAAAAAAAAAAACAAAAAAAAAAAAAAAAAAAAAAAAAAAAAACATCGTGCACTAACCTGGTGTGGTCGCGTGACACGGTAAGAACAATTTTTTGAGCGTTCAAGAATATATGCAAGAAAATAACCTGTGAATAAAAAAAACAAAAAAACCAATGGTTTTAAAAACATATGAAATTCTAGATAGAGGGCCAAGTATTTTAAAAATGTTTAGTAATGAATATTCATGAATTATAATCTGAATCTGATGTATTTATGTATAAATATAATGTATTCTATATATACATATTATCATGTATGTATGTAAGAAGAATAATAATGTAATAATTTATCTAAAAAAAAAATATAATATAAATATATATTAATAGTATTATATAATTATATATATATCTATATATATGTACACAAACACAACATATAAAAACAAAGACACAACACAAACAAGTAGTTACACACACGGACTATGTAACCCACAACAAGATACTAAAATAAATATATAAATAATATATAATATTATAGTATAATAAATAAATAATATATAATTATAAAATAATTATTAATAATAATATATAATATATTAATGTGCAAAAGAAAAAGAAAAAAAAAAAGACACCCACTTATAAAAACAAAAACGAACAGATTTTTTATTAAAATTATATGAAAAAGTGGGGGGGCGACGTACAGAGTTTCCAAGTTTTTCACAAAGATCAGAGGCATGCTGTGCGGGCCGGGTCACAAAGGAAAATATTTTTTTTTTTATTTCACAATCATAAATTCTAATTTTTGGTTGGGGTTGGTTGTAAAAAGTAGGGTTTTTTTTTTTTTATTTTTTTTTTTTTTTTTTTTGTTTTTTTTTTTTTTTTTTTGTTTTTTTTTTTTATTTTTTTTTTTTTTTTTTTTTATATTTTTTTTTTTTTTTTTTTTTTTTCATTTTAATTTTTTTAATATATTATTTAATTTTTTTTTTTTTTTTTTTATTTTTTTTTTTTTTTTTTTATATTTTTTTTTTTTTTTTTTTTTTGTTTTTTATTTTTTTTTTTTTTTTTTTTTTTTTTTTTTTTTTTTTTTTTTTTTTTTATTTTTTTTTTTTTTTATTTTTTTATTTTTTTTTTTTTTTTTTTTTTTTTTTTTTTTTTTTTTTTTTTTTTATTTTTATTTTTTTTATTTTTTTTTTTTTTTTTTTTTTTTTTTATTTTTTTTTTTTTTTTTTTTTTTTTTTTTTTTTTTTTTGTATTTTTTATTTTTGTTTTTTATATTTTTGTTTTTATTATTTTTTCAGCTATTTTTTGCCTTTCATTATATATATCTAAAAAATTATATAAATTATATAAATAATTATATATTATCTAATCTATATATAAAAATATACGAGACGAAGTAGAATGGCCAAGCAACCAAAACAGCATTTTATAATTTTTAAAATTTTAAACTATCTACAAATCTATCCTCCCCCCTCCCTGACCGGACCATCGAAAGCCGCGGCCGTCCGATAACCTGGCTCGTGTAAGCTGAGGCGGTATCAACCGTGCCCTGTCGAAATCTCTCTTTAAACGGGTACGGCGCGGGTTTCGAGTCCCCGGTCAGGGAGGTTAAAATATTTTATATAGTTTAAAAATGGCGATAATGCATTGGTAACCATCTTCTCACACATCTAACCTTGGTCACTTGATTAGGTACTTTGAAAATTTTTGTGATTTCCGTGGTGAGCTCGTGCCGAGTGACCCGTGGGGATGTTCGTAAAACCTCGCTAATCACTGATTCCGGGCAAGAACACAAAGGTAATGTCCATGACATCCCTCAAAAGGCGTACTGGGTTAAAACATCTCTTTTAACCGGTCGTGTAGCTGAGAGGCGGTATCAACCGTGCCTGTCGATCTTACGGCGCGGGTTCGAGTCCCGGTCAGGGAGGTAAATATTTGTATATATATATAAATATATATATAGTATATATATATACATATAAATATATATATGTTATAATGTACTATATATAATGCCACACACACGAACACCACACATATATTTATAGTATATGGTATATATATGGGTATATATATATATACAAATATATATATAATATATATATATATATATATATATATATATATATAATATACAACACACACACACACACACACCACTTATATATATATAACTAGTATATATCGATAATAATATATATATATATATATATATATACATTGTAACTTATACAGTTGATAAAACATTTACAATTAACAAAATAAGCAGTAACAAACACAAGATTTGATCACAATAAAACTAAATCAAAACGTACTGCACTGACAGAACTGCCCTTGCAATGTACATAAGCAACCGGTACCGCTTAATAAGTGAAGGTACCCACCTGAAGGACATCTTTACAATGGCGTGAAAATTATAAATTGATATTCATTTAACACATCACAATAATTCCTGTTAATCAACCAAAGACAGAATTAAAACTACAGATCTACATTTTATTTGCAATTTAGAGCATTGCAAAATTCCAACGTTTTCAACAAGATTTATCCATCCGTGGAAAGTCAAACAAGGACTAAGGCGTATAAACAATATCGCTTAATTAAGGCATATAAACAGTGATCGCTTAATTGCCACGTGCAAGGCTAAAGGATGGGTGTTGCAGCTTTGATTCTGACTGTCGTCCTCGCTGCAATCTCTGTTCTTTTTGTGTCTGTTTATGTTTTGTTTTGTTTTTTCGTTGGCTTTTTCACACACACACACACACACACATACATATATATATATACATATATATATATATATACATAAACATATATGTATATATATGTATACACACACACACACACACACACACACAAACAAAAACAGATATATATATATATATATATATATATATATATATATATATATATATATATATATAACTATAAAGCCAAATGTTAAATAATGCTTGAATTGAATATCTTTAGATACTGATTAATGCATTGGCAAAGTACAAAAGCAAATCAAATCACCAAAATCAAACAAAGAAAAGAGCAATATTCCTAATATACCCCCTGCATAACCATAAAACCAAAACAAACAACGACGGCCGATGCACTCAGCAGCAACAGGCACACAAACCACGAAAACAAACATCACGTGAGCAAAAAGAATCAACTTAATTATATGAGGCATTTGACAAAGTGGAATCCGCTGAAAGCCGGATGGGAGGGGCGAGAATGGCAAAAGTTCGAAGAAAAACGAGGAACCACAACAAAACGAAACCTTTGATAAAATAGGAAAAAAACAAAAAAAAACAAAAAAATGGGATAGTGAAGGATTTTTCCTGGGGACCCTCGAAATCTCTGTCTTCTTCTCTCTAAATCACTTTTTTCTTTTTTTTTTTTTTCTCGCTTTCTTAGTTCTGTTCTGTCCTCCTACGACTCCGATCCCTCTCCGTCACTCCCACTCTATCTCTCTCTCGTTGCATCTCTCACGGTCTCTCTCTCGTCTCACACGGCCATCTCTCCTCCCTCTATCTCTCTCTCTCGCCTCTTCTCGATCTCTCTTTCACTCCTCTCTCCCTCTCTAGGTCTCTGACTCTCGCTCCAGTCCTCTCTACGCTCTATGCGCCTCCTCTTTCAATCTCTCGTCTCCTCTCTTCTCTCGTCTAAAATCTATAATTTCATATATATATATATATTATATATATAATATATATATATATATATATAATTCATATTAACATCCTTTCTGATCTACTATCTATCTACTATCCTATCTATCTATCTATCTATATATATTGTAAATAAATATATATAATATATCATTGTATATATATATCTATAAATCTATGTATAATATACATATAATATATATATATATGATATAATATATAATAGTGGAATATATATATAATATAAATATATAACATAGGACAAATACACAATATATATCTAAACTCTATCGATCTTGTCTCTCTATTTTCTCGTCAGCCCGGTCCCTCTCCCGCCTCCTAAGTCATCATCTCTTTATACCTCTCCCACTCTCTCCCTCTCGCTCGGTCTCTCTTTCTCGATCTCCGATTCAGACTCTATCCTCGCTCATTCTCTCCTTCCTCCCTACGCTCACTCGATCTCGTCAGTTCTTGGATCTACATCCATCCATCATCCCTCTCTCCGTCCCCTTTCCCTTTCCTAATTCCTACTCCTCCCTCCACTCCTCTCTCTCATCCCATCTTCTTCTCTCGTCAATCCGGCCTCCTTTCCCCGGCTCGTCTCTCACTCTGACCCCTCATCATCTCCTCTCCCCTACCTCTCTCTCGCTCTCCAGTCTCTCAATCGCTACTCCCTCCTCCCTCTCAACGCCCCCCTCTACCTCTGCCTTCACACAAGGTCCTACGTCCGCTCTTCCCCGATTCTCATCTCCCCGCCCCCGCCGTCACAACCTCTCACCTCACCCTGCCCCATCCCTCGTTCTCAGTTGCGTCTTCTCGTCCCTCTCTCATCCTTTCCTCCTCTAATCGTCCGTCCGGTCCCTACTCCTCATCCCCTCCTCTTCGTCGTCTCTCCTACTCTCCTCTCCTCGGCCTCTCTCCTCTCCCGATCCGATCTCTCTCTGCCTCTCCTCCATCATCCACCATCATCCTCCCCCGGAATCCACCCCTTCGTCGAAACAATCTCTCCTCTCCCTACATTCTTCCCCGCCTCGACAGGCTCATCCACCCCCCTCTCTCCTGATCTCTCCGCGCTCGCCTTGCATCTCCCTCCCTCTCCTCCTTCTCCATCCTCCCTCCCCGAGGTCCCACCTCTTCGTCTCGAAGCTCTCTCGCCTCTCGGACCTCGCTCCCTCCCCTTACTCACTCTCATCACCCTCTCTCTCCTCTTCTTCGCTCGGGGGCCCCCACCACCGTCTCCTCCTCTCAATCCCTCTCCCCCAGCACACCCACCATCTCTGCCTACTCGCGTCCCCATATCTTGTCGCACCTCCGCTCTCCTCCTCCTCCTTAGTCCCCTCACCTGTATATATATATATATATATAATATATTATATAATATTTATATATATTATATAATATCTAGAAGTATAATAATAATATATAATTAAAAGAATTAAAAAAAAAAAAAAAAAAACAAGAGGGCGAAAAAAAAAGAACACAAAAAAGAAACCACCAACCTGAGGGAAGTTTCATTCAATTCCACGGGTGGGGTGAAAGGGACAAACTGTTACCAAGAAAAAAAATCACATAGGGGAGGATACAAAGGAAAACACAAAGAAAACACAACCAAACAAGGTGACGAAAAGGTCATGTTTCGTCGCGGTAAACTGACTGGTATTTCACTATTTATCACACAAAAGCATGTTTTCTTAATATACTACAACCCCAAAAACCACTTTTTGCGCCAGGGCGACCATCAAAAGAGTATTCCTTGTTTCAGACAGAAGGTATAAAGAAACACCCAAGGAAAGAAAATGAAAAAATAGAAAAAAAAAAAAAAAAAAAAAAAAGAACGAACATAAAAAGGGAGCCCGCGTGCCCCCCCTTATGCCCCCCAGCCACGCCCCCCCCGCCCTCGCCCCCTCCCCCCCTCCTCTCCTGGCCCCCCCTCCCGTCCCTCCCCACTCCCTCCACCCGCCCGACCCCGCCCCCCTCCCTCCTCCCTCACTCCCCCCCCCCCCCCTCCCCCGTCTTCCCGCCGCTGCCCCGCCCCCGCCCTCCATTCCCTTCCCCTCCCCCCCTTCTCGCCCTCCCTCCCTCCCCCACCCTGCCCCCCCCCACATCCCACACCCCCCCCCACCCCCATCACCTCGGCATGCCCTTAGCCCCCCACACACACTCCACACCCCCCACACACATACCCCTCACTCACTCACAACACCCACACATACACACACATCACACACACTCCAATACCACACTGCTCACACAACTACACAGACCTCCACCCCCACACGACCCCATTCAAACACATCCAACTCCACCATACACCACACACTACACACACCACACCCCACTCGCTACACCTCACACACTCCAACCACACACCCCCAGGCCACCACGACACATACACACTACTCAACACCACCCCCTATCCGACACTCCCCGACACAACAAAGGCACAACCAGAAAATCACCCCTCGACACACCCTAAAAAATACACAGGCGCTGAAAACGAGTAAAAATACAGCGGTATTCTAACAAATCTAAATCATACCACAGCGACTTTTAGACCAGCCACAACGGTGTAACACTCACACCGAACGCGAACACATGATCCTAACCGCACCCAGCCACCCAAACACGACCAACGCTCATAACATAAACAGCAACACAACAACACCCCCACATCCGCACCACTCAATCCAAACTGAACCGCACAAGCACGTGACTACAACCAGAAACCGCATTAAATGCAGCATCAAAGTCACCTACCCCCACAACAACCACGTACCTATACCATAATACGTATCGAAACACCGGCCGATACTATCGCACTTTCGCTGCAGCCCAGATGAGAGTTTTGTTGGTGTTCGTGCCAAAACTCCAGCCCGGTATCCTCCCCTCCCCCACCCTCCCGACAACCGACAGCCGGGACCTGCGAAATGCAATGCAGTATAATGAACCCCCCCCACCTCCCCCAACTCCTCCCCCCCCTCCCCAAGCCCCCCCCCCCCCCCTAACCCCCACATACCGTTTTGATGCGGCCTGTGCCGGCGCTAGTTGTTTTAATGTATTTTTGCTTTCAGTGCGTCTGGTTGGCAATCAACAAAAGACCACACTAATCGACCCAACCTCCCCCGCGCAACACTCACCAAAACCACCCAGCACCACCACACCAGCCACCCCCCCATTATCTAGCTCTTCCGCTGACAGCCCTAACCCCCCCCCCCGCCCCCCTTCAAATGTCACCCACCCCAACCCCCCACCCGCTCGCACGAAAGCCCCCAAGCAAAAACCCCAGCCCCGGGCGCAGCACTACCACCACTTATAACCTACCATCGTACCTCGTAATGCTAAGAATTAATCCACTAGGTTGACCAGAAACACGCGTAGGGGCACAATAGGTAAATAGAAGGGAACATGCAAACACAACGAATGTAAGGATTGGGGGGTGGGGTTGAAGTGGGCCCTCTGGGTCGAAAACCAGTAAGAACACAAATTCATAACGCTGGGGTTCGCTTGGGTCCTCTTCACAATTATCGATCAACACACGCTTCTCCTAAAATCTCTCCTCAGACGCGTGTTAGCCCAAAACACCCAGTGCTGGGCCCGGCACAAGTGAACCCAATAGTCGGCCACAATCACCCTCAGAATGGACTAAGCTCCTATATCATATTCGGTAATTAGTATTATTCTTCGTTATTCGTTATTTTCGGACTTCAGAGGATTTAAAGAAGAGAAGGAGAAATCGATAACATATACCCGGCCTTATACTCTAAGGAGCCAGATTACAAGGTATGACAAAGAAATGGAACAGAACGGTGAAAATGGCCGGAACAAGACAAAGGGCCCCCCACCAAGGCTAGGCAAATGAGACAAGAAGCTGCGGATGAGGATACAAATGGTTGACGCCGAGTAATTACCAGAGTGACACACAAATAAACATGGGCAGGGTGGGGAAGCCGCCGGCCTCGCCTGTGCTGTCGGTGGCCGGACCTGCGCCCCTGTTTTACCGGCTTCTAACGTAGCCCAGGTGTTGTGAGCGCCCAACTGTCCTGCTGGCGCGACACTGTAAATGGTGGCCTCCCTGTAAATCTCCCCTCGCACGGACCCCCCCGGACATGAACCCTGGAACATCACTTACGTGACTCCGCGCGGGCCCGCACCCTGTGTCCCACCGCTCCCCGCTGGTAGTAAAATATAGAATTATATAGGTATATAATACAGAAGGGGGCCGTTGCTGATGCGAACGCTTGGGGTGATGAGGGACTGTGGGTTGGGGGTGGTGAATGATGGGGAGGTGGTGATGGTGAAGGTATGATGTGGAGGTGGTGGAGGTGGTGAACAGCCAT
This sequence comes from Penaeus japonicus, assembly GCF_977035675.1. Taxonomy (NCBI): domain Eukaryota; kingdom Metazoa; phylum Arthropoda; class Malacostraca; order Decapoda; family Penaeidae; genus Penaeus; species Penaeus japonicus. The sequence goes on along the minus strand of NW_028234425.1, from coordinate 26,696,238 downwards.
GAAGTGATGTGGTTGATGGCGGGGTGTTGGTGAATGGTGATTGGGATCATTTTTCTGTTTAACTCAGTCCAATCTTTTTAGTATTAGTCACACTTTAGGTTTATGGCGGAGGAGAGGGATGTCGCGGTCGCGTTGCATAAATCCAGGAGTATTTATTCATTTAGTATTGTTTTGCAGGAGATTAATCATTGGGTGTGAGATGAGTGACATGCATTCCCCCTTCCCGGGGACCCATGAGGTTGTTGGAGGAGGAAGGAGTAATGAGCAAGTAAGATGCCTCAGGCGAGGGTCCCATCAGATGCCTGCAGGGAAGATGGGTAGGAGTTGGAGTATGTATAGTGCCCTGGGGAGGAAGAGATAAGTCCCATTTATTGTTTAGGGAGGTTGGTGGATCCAATCCCAGTCATAGTTATTTGTGGTTATTAGAGTATGTGATCCCCCATCTCGTCCCAAGTATGATTTATTCCTCAAGATTAGGTCATTGGTAGTAGGTCGGAGGTGCTTGTTGGATTTGATAGGTTGTAGTCTCGCTATTTGCCAAAATGACTTCAGTTGTGCAAGAGCCCAGCTTAGGGTTGTTTGAGTATGCATGTTTTGCGGGGAAGTGAGGAGTGGTGGGTTGCTGTTTTGTGAGGACCTCAAGTTTTTGGCCAAGACCCAAGCTTGTCTTGGCAGCTATGATAACCGAAAAATTGATAGGGGTTGTGTGGTTATGTGATCATCTTCAATTATGAGTATGATTATGGGGATGAAATTGAGGTGTTTGATGTGTGAGGGTTTTTTTTGGAGCAATGTTTATTAGGCGTTTATGTGAGGAGAGTTTAGTGAAAATAATACGACTTTTGGAATTGTATGGTGCTCCCCCCATTTTGTAAGACGGGGCTGTGGGAAGTTTTTTTCGGTCTTTTATATCCTGGCATCTGGACGCAGCAAAGGGGTTATGAAGGAGGAGCAGTTGGAAATGAGGTTTGGGGCCCCTTCCGCTCATGTTTATTCATGTGGGGGGTTGATGGTTCGTGTCATGTTCGGGGGTGGTGTTATGGAAAGTGTAGCGAAAATATTGGTGCACGGTTGAAGGTTGTTTGGTGTAGAGAGGTTGTCACATGGATTGTTGGGGGATGGTAGGGGTTGATTGTTTGAGGGGAGAGCTCTCCCTTATTGTCCGCCACCTCCCGCTGCGAAAATGTGTAGGGAAAGCTTCAACAATGCCGAGGATTACGGCGCCCGTCAGTTGTGGCGTATGCCGACATACCATTTAGAGAGTATATTCGCGTAGCCACTAGTAGTTGGGCTATATTGGGTTTGGTGATTGGTACGGTGGTGAGTATGTTTTTTTACAGTCTTTTGTGTTATCTATTTGTCTGGGTTAGCATTTCCCATTCCACTGAGGTCATGTTAGTGATTAATACTTGTAGATCGGTTCTCTTGCGCAAATCATTATGTTATGGATAAAGCCAGTCTGGTGTGAGACTTTTTGTGCTTATGTTCTATAGGGTTTGCAAATGTTTAAAGTCTTGATTTTTTATTTTGTTTTATTATCTCCCCGCTCGCCCCCTCGAGTTGTATCGACTTTGATTGTTTGCTCGAGGTGCTCTCCCCCCGTGGGGTCCGATCTTAGAGTGGTGGTTGCTGTGGGGGCTTTCTCAGGGGAGCTAATCCACAGAAAGTTGTTTTGAGAGGAGTGGTTAAGGGGGTGTTTATGGATTTAGATGGCCGCCTTTGAGAGCATAGGGTTCAACGTGACTGCAAGTCTGGATGGAATTAGGGAGTGTAACGATTTGTAAGGATGGTCCGGTCCGTCCCTCCACCACCAAGGTGGTGAAGAAGGGGATTGTCAGTTCATGGCCACCGCCCACACCATTGATGTATGGGTGGTTGTGTGTAGTGAGGAGTGTAATGTGGGTATCATAATGGGGAGTAGACATGAATACTGAGGAGTGGGGATGTGGGGGGATGCGCGTGTAGCAGTTAGGTGATTGAATTGTGTGTCATGCTCGCGCGGGTGAGGGGTGGGTATTGAGGAAAGGGGTGGAAAGGAAGAAAAAGAATGATGCCATGCCTCGCGCTAACGCGTTATAGATGTGGGTTTGTTGCTCTTCTCAACTTCCCTCCGACCCCTCGCTGTGTGTGTTGGGTCACGGAGTGAGCGTACGTTCGGCCTGACTGACGGTGGTGGTGGCGGGGTGAGCAAAGGGTGGCGGCGTGGGGTGGTGGGTATATTTGCTTGATTGTATTAGGTAGTTTAGTTGAGCATTAGCTTCTGCAGGAGTATTTGTATGCATCATCAGCGGCTTTATGAGGTATGTTCAGGATTATGATCAGTAGCCAGCTTCAGGAGGATGTTGGTATATGTGTTAGCACTGTTGGAGCGGAGCAGTATAGGCAGGCTGCCAGTGAGTAGTAGCATTTCAGCAGTAGGATGGAGGTGATGCAAGGAGGAAGGTCCATCAGCTTGTGATAATGCAAGGAGTTGAGGAGCTGGTGAGGATTGATTTAAGTTAGGAGTCAGGCTCTGCCAAGGATGTAGTGTGGTATGCATGAAGAGCTGGAGTTGTGAGGAGTTAGCTGGTATAATGAGGAGCTGCAAGGTGGAGGAATGAGTGAGGTTATGAGCTTATGCTCGGAGTAGCAGCTGGTGTAGTAGGAGATGAAGCCAAGATGGAGGTGCAAGAAGCTGGTGGAGTGTAGGTGTGAGCCGGATGCTGCTGGACTTGGAGGAGATATGGTGCTGCCATGCATGTGGATTGTGATGTATGCTTGACCGGTGAGGTGGAATGAGCATGGAGGTGGACCTGCAGCGTTGCAGTGAAGAAAGTGGTTGTGAATGGAGGTGGATGTTGTGTGATTGTGCTGCTGCTTGAGTGTGTGGAGCGTGGGATGCATTACAGACAGGAGGTGGGGAGGTGATGGTTAAAGGTGAAGAAGATGGTGTGTGGGGAGGATTGGTAGATTGGTGGTGGTATGAGATGTGTTGATGGTGGAGAAGCTGTTTTAGGCTACGGTTGCTGTGCAGAAGAGCTGTGAGGATCAGCTGCAGGTGTATGGAGGTAGGAGCAGTATCAGCCAATTGAGGTGCGCATCAGCAGAGTGTGCAGGCAGTGAATGTATGGGGAGGTGCTTGGAGTGGAGTGTTAGAGGATGATTATGGTATGGAGCTTCAGGTTTGAAGGTGTGTGCTTCAGCAGGTGGTGGAGCTGGATGGACTTTAGGTGGTGGAGGAGCTCTGTGGCGGCACCATTGTGGTTCTGCAGGCGCAGCTGGATCAGCTTTAGTTGGAGGAGCAGGATGTTGTTGACATATGAGCTAGGGTGATCAGCTGTATGTATTAGGAGCAGATGCAGGAATGTTGTGAGAGCTGATGCACGTTGTGTGGAGGAGCTGAAGGTGGTTTGGGGAGCCTTCAGCAGCATGTGGTATGGTGGTGTAGCAGCCTCTGAGGAGTGTGCAAGCAGTAGGTAGGTGAGGTGTGGAGTAGCTGGGTGGAGGAGTGTAGCAAGGTTGGTGGAGCAGGTGTAGTCAGCAGATGTTGTGTGGAGCAGCAGAGGTGGGGGAGGTGCTGGAGCCATGGAGCTCTGCTGTGTGGTGGTGGTGATGGTGGTGGTTGTGATGGTGATGGTGGTGATGATGATGTCGATGGTGATGATGATGAGATGAGGATACACACACACTCCCTCTACCAACTAGCTCCGCAGATATGTTTCCGAGAATCTGGTGCTCGGATCATAGCCGTATCTAGTAGATTATGTCACACTTCGTTGCGCATCGCGGCCTTCACTTGTTCGTGCTTGCCCTGGCCTTTCCCGGCTCTGTGTGCTGG
>NW_028234425.1:26647786-26650286 GCF_977035675.1 Penaeus japonicus | reverse complement strand
GAGTGGAAGTTTTAGGGGAGAAGTTTGTTGTAGCGTAGGGCAAGAAGGAGGACGATTCGGCAAGCTTAGAAAGGGGGAGCAGCGGAGAGAGAGATTGAGGATTGCGTTTTTCAAATGGGATAATATTCTAAGTGGGGGAGGGTATGGGGAAGAGGATGGGGGGGAAGGGGGTTAAAACAAGGGTAGGGGAGGAGAAGAGGGAGAAGGGAAAAAGGGTTAGGATAGGAGAGGGGGGTAAAAGGGGAGGAAAGGGAGGAGGGAGGGGGATGGGAGGGAGGGAAGGGGAAAAGGAGGGAAGGGGATGGGGGGCGAGGGAGGAAGGGGGAGGGGAAGTGGGAAGGGAGGAGGGAGGGGAGGGGGAGGTCAAAACTGTCGGTAGGAGGAGGGGAGAATTAAGGGGGAGACTGGAAAAGGGGTGTGGATGGAGGGGAGGGGAAGGGAGGAGGGAAGGAGAGAGGAGAAGGAGAGAGCGAGGGAAGAAAATGATTGGATGGGAGGGGAGGGGAGCGGGAGGGGACAAGGGGGGGTGGGGGAAGAATGAAAAGGAGGAGAGGAAAGGGAAGGAGAGGGGTTGGAGAAGAGAGGAGGGAAGGAGTGGGAAGGGAAGGGAGGAGGGAAGGGGAGGTGAAGAGAGGAGGAAAGGGGAGGGGAGGGGAGGGGAAGAGTGGAGGGAAGGGGAGGGGAGGGGAGGGGAAGAGAGGAGGGAAGGTTATTCCCATTATCATTAATATCGTTGTTATTATTATCATTATCATTGTCATATTGTAATTATCATTGGTATTTTCATTATCATTATCATTATATTCATCTTCGACATCCTCATCATTACCATTATTATTACTGCTATTATTACTCTTAATATCTAAATCTTTATCATTACTATCATAGTATAAGTACAAGAAATAGTAGTAGTAGTCTGATCATCATGGTCATCATTATCACAGTCATCATTTTTGTTGATATCAAAATTACTACCAAATAGCAGAAGTAGCGTATTAACTCTAGAATTATTGTTAGCATTGATATTACTCTTGTTCTCATCATTATCACTATCATATCAAATAAACACTCTTTTAGGCATTCATCATCATCATCACCATGATCATCAGCGCTTCTGTAAGTGTCGTTATTGATTTTACCAATATCATATATATATTATAGATATATATATATATAATATTTATCTATATATATCTATGATATATATATATATATATTTATATTATAACTTATAATTTACATTATTAATATTATATATAGATATATATATATTTTTTATTTGTATATGTTTATTATATATTATATTTACATATATATATATATATATATATAATATATATATATATATATATATATATATATATATATATTATGATATATATATATATATTTATATATATGTATATATAAATATATGGTATATTTATATATATAATATTATATCTATATATATATATATATATCTATATATATATATATATATATATATATATATATATTATATATATATATGTATATATATACATATGTATATATATAATATATATAATATATTAATATATATATTATATATTTATATACTCCTTAAATATATATATACAGTATACACACACACCACACAACACACACACAACACACTCCCACACACACCAACACAACACACACAGCAAACACACACAACACATAATATATATATTATATATATATATATATATATATATATATTATATATATATATATATATATATATATATATATACTATACACACACACACACACACACACACCACACAACATATGATTTATATATAGGAATATATATATATAGATATATATACTTTATATATATATATATATATATATATATAATATATCTATATATATATATATATCTATATATATATACCTATATATATGATATGTATGTATGTATTGCTAGTGAATTATTTTCATCTGTTTTACTACTGTTATTTTCATCATTATGATGCCCGTTATTTTATTTAAATATAAATTCATTTAAACTTAGATACATACGTGTTCTGACACTTATCTTATCTTCACTTTTAAGGAAAAAATAAAATACTCTTTTCACGGCGAGAGGCACGACAAATTGTTAAACCATGGCAATTGAAAGACTTTTACGTTGTTTATTATGGTGATTCGGCCTTGTTTTATTTTTTTGCTCTCAATTCTTATAGCAACCGAAAGGTTGTTCGATTTCCGTTACAGAATCTCATCTAAATTGTCCACACGTTTTACTTTCAGGCAGGTTCCCCCTGACGTGATTTCAAATATGCAATTCAACCATTCAAACATTTTCGCGCCGAGGATTTTCATGGTTTTTCCTTCGTTTTTGTCGATGCGGGAACTTGCATTGTTTGTTTGGCAGGGGAAAACACCTCCAGATTTGAGTCAGATGACTCCAGGACATAGGGTTATGCAAATGGTTGTGGTTTTAGGATGCCAAGAGCTCACAAAAGAACTCTCACAAACTGCTCGA
>NW_028234425.1:26633538-26635186 GCF_977035675.1 Penaeus japonicus | reverse complement strand
TAATGATAATCCTAGCAACAGAAAATAAAGATGATAATGATTATGGTTTGATCCCCAACAATGATGACGGAAAAAAATGAAAACACACAGAGAAATGAAGATAATGATAATCATAGTAATACTACTAATGATAATAATAATGATGATTGTGATAATGATAATAAAAGCAAAGACAGCAACAACAATGATGAAAACAAGTAACGATGATAAAAAAGGAAATACCAATGATAATGTTATGTATAATTATAAAGGCAATGATGATGATGATGATGATAATGATAATGATAAATGATGATGATAATTATGGTAATAATGATAAGGAAAACGATAATGATAATGATATTGGTAATAGTAATAATACTGATAATTATAGTTATTACAATAATGATGACATCATGAAGAAAAAATTATGATGGTGATGTTAATGATCAAATGATGATAACAAAGGTATCGATAATGATAATTGTAATAATTAAAAGGATAAAAACAGCAATAAAGGATGATGAAAAGGAGGATTACAGTTATGATAGAAAAAACTGATAATGAATAGCATTGAAAATGGAACTCAAAATAATTATGAAAGCGCCCCACCCCCCCCCCCCCCCCCCCCCCTATCACCCCCCCTCCCCCCACCCCCCCCCCCCCCCCCCACAAAACCCAAAAAAAAAAAGAAAAAAAAAAAAAAACGGGGCTTTCTTGTATGGGACGCGGAACTCGAGGCGCTCTGAGTTGAAGACTTGCACGAAACGGAGTGAGCTATTGTCGATTGAATGGGTATAACTCGCCATAAGTGAAGGCTTTCTTTTTAATAATCACTTTTTCACTTACGTATATGCACTTACACATGCGTTATAGCCTGATAATCAGTAATATCTAAATGATTTTGATAATGATGATGCCACAATGATGGATGATAATAATGGTGATGATGTGTGATAAATGATAATCCATAATATCATGCAAATGATAATGCTAACACTAACAAAATAAGTACTAATAATGCTAATAATAACCGTATACCTAAATTAATAATAACAACAGCAAACAATAAAAAAATATTGCTAACTATATGTTTAATAGCAACAATGTTAATGAGAAATGGTATCAATAATTAGCTCATAATAATAGTAATAGTCTTTAATACCATGATAACATATACTAACGAAAAAACATTGTAATAATACTGATAAAGCAATAGAAATGATTGAATGAATGATGATTGATGTTTTACAAATGGATGATGATGGTGAAGCTGATGATCGCTATCGATGATGAAGATGGTGGTGGTGATGGTGATGATGATGGTGATGCTGATGCATGATAATGATAACAACACTGATAAGAATAAAGGATGATAAGGATACTGATTAGTGATGTTGGTAATCGTACACAGTAATGATGGTTATAGTTTATTACAATAATAATGATTGATGATATCAGGAAGAAAAAAGTAATGATGGTAGATGATAATTGGATCATGATGATAACAAACAATAATGATTATACTCTATTATAGCAGTAATAATATCTGCTCTCAATCACTTTGGGGGTTTGATATGGCAATAATGACAGAATCAATAGTGATTGATTGTAAAGTTGATGATGATAATAATACAACAGTGAATGGACAATTCATTCCATTTTGATT
>NW_028234425.1:26579895-26582395 GCF_977035675.1 Penaeus japonicus | reverse complement strand
TCTCTCTATCCATTTAATTACGGCTCTGTGTTCCTCCACCCCACCTCTCCTCCCCTCTACCTCAAAAACTCTCTCACCTCTATTTCCCTTCGAATTTTTTTTCTAACAATTTTTTTTCTAAAAATCTTTTTCTAACAATATTTTTTTCTCACAACATTTTTTTTTTCTAACAATCTTTATCTAACTTTTTTTTTCTATTTTTTTTCTAACAATCTTTTTTCTAACATTTTTTTTCTAACAATCTTTTTCTAACATTTTTTTTCAAACAATCTTTTTCAAACAATTCCATCCTCCTGTATCTGAGGCTCTCAGATTTCTTACATTCATATTGCTTGTCAGTTTCCTTCATTTTTTTCTTTAATTTCTTCAGAGTCTACCCTATTATGTAATCCCTATTACGCAACGATTTGAGTTTGTCATTTGAATATCAAAAGTGGATAAGTATTGCTTTAACTGCTCTCCTTTGGTCTTATTGTTTCAGTTTCCTATTTTTTCCCTATTTTTTCCTATTATTCAGTTTCCTGTTTTTATATTTTTTCTATCTCGGTGTTTTTGCCTTACCTCTTACTTTAGATCGTCCTCTTTCATTAACATTTATCGCATGTTAGGATCAGGCATTTTACTAGATTCCTTTTCGATATTACATGTTCTAAACAGATGAACACCTAGCATGATGTGTTAATGTATTGACACCATCTTGGAACGGATGGTGTCTTTACTCTATAGCGGACGAGAAAGGCCTCGTCATTATCACCATCGTTGCCATTATTATTGTTATCATTGTCATTATCATCATCACCACCTTCATTATCATCATCATCATCATCATTCTCATCATCATCATTATCATTATCATCATCATTATCATCATTATTATCATCTTTGTTATGTTTATGATTATCATAATCTTTACTAGCAGTATTACCATTATCATTATTATTAATATTGTAAATATCATCATTATCATTATTATAATCATCATTATCATTGCCATTATCATCACAATTATTATCATCATTATCATCATCATCATTATTATTAGTTTATCATTATTATCCTCCTCAATATCACATTATCATATATTGTCATTATCATCATTATTATCACCATTATTATATATTGTCATTATCATCATTATCATAACCATTATTATATATTGTCATTATCATCATTATTACCACCATTATCCTCCAACGTCCGGAAGCCACTTCCACCATTCCGGCCCCGAGACGATTCCCTGCTCGTATCCTCGATTCAACGGCTCTGAAAGTCAGCTTTCCCCCGACAGAAAGGACATCAAATTCCCGTCGACGATTGAAACACGAAGGAATGCCGAAGGGGAGAGCAAAATGTATCCTGAGCTTGAGGTTTTGATGACGTAATGACAGCGAGTGTCTGTAATTCGAGGATTCTACGAGTGTTATTGAGATTAGCGAGTTTTTTTTTTTTTTTTTTTCATGGTTTGATACTTTAGTAATGGCCTAATGGTTTGGATGGATTGTTTGGTATTTTGTAATAGATGCTATTTTTAGGACTGGAGCAATTGTTGGGAGGCGGGGGGTGTTGTAAAAATTCCATAAGTAAATTATTATGTTTACTGATATATAGTCTAATCGCATAAAAACAGATTTGTGAAACTGAATCTAGATTATCAGTTTTAATTATATATATTATGAATGTAATGGACACTTTTCTAACAAATCTTGTAAAATGAGTTAAAAAAAATTAATAATACTAATCATTACTACATAAAAAAAAATAATCATCATTCACATATATTCCTATCCCACACCACCCGATCTGTAAGTCAAATAATCACATACATATTGCAACACCAAGAGCAACATTTGCATGCAACTGCCGCCGACATCCTGCTGTACTAGCCGGCCTTACAACAGCCACTGTTTTCGCTGTCACAAACTGTCTCTCATTCGGGCCACTGACGAACGCGCGGGTTCTGGAGGGCGAGTTGTGAGTTATGAGGCACATGGAAATGAGGAAGGCATGTTGCATGAGGTCGCAAGATCCGAGAGTATTGACCTAGTACGCAAGGGTGTTTGTGAAATTAGATCTTACTCTTGTTTTCGTTGGTACTGCTTTTATCTGCAGTAGCATTGTTGTTATCATCATCATCATCTTCATCCTTATCAACATCACCACCATCACTGTTTCATTTTCAGCATATTCGTTTACTTATCTTAGCCTCAATCCATACATAATACTTACAATCCACATAATATTCAGGGATGGAGTTTAGCTGACGAACACACACACACACACACACACACATACACACGCACACTTTTCTTCTCTCCTCTCTCTCTCTCAAAAAGTCTCTCTGTCTCTCTCTCTGTCTCTCCCCTCCTCTCTATCTATCCATCCATCTCTCTCTCTCTCTCTCTCTGTCTGTCTTTCCCCTCCTCTCTATCTATCCATCTATCTCTCTCTCTCTCTTTCTCTCTCTCTCTCTCTCTCTCTGTCTGTCTGTCTCTCCCCCCTC
>NW_028234425.1:26557395-26559895 GCF_977035675.1 Penaeus japonicus | reverse complement strand
CGATTGCTGTTAACGTCAGGATGATGATAATAGTAATTGCAGTGTTAGTATCGATAAGAATGATGGTTATGATAATGAAAAGCATACTTGTAGTAATGATAGTTATGATAAAAGATAATAGTAATAGGAATAATGATAGTGATAGTAATGGTGATGATCATAATAATAAGAATAAGACTAATGATAAGAATAATGATAACAGTAATGATGTAAAACAGGATGATAATGATAATAGCAACAATAATAACCGTAATAAAGATAATGACATTAATAATGATTATAGTAATAGTTATAATACTAATGATGGTGACGATGATGATGACAATTATAATGATAATAGTAATAGTTATGATAGTAATGATGGTGATGATGATGATGATGATGATAATGATAATGATAATGATAATGATGATAATGAAAAGAATAATGATGATGATGATGATGATGGTGATAATGATACTGATGATAATGATATCAATATATTTTTTTTAAATGTACTATATGACCCCTTAGTGCCTGCTTGCGGAACCACCGAAGAATGAAAAACAAATAAATAAATACAATGAAAGATAGATAAATAAAACAAGACCATAGTAAACAGTGGATGTGTCTGGCGTCCATGGATTTCTTGTGGACCTGAGGTTTTAGCCGTGCAATTGCAGACGTGAAGAGAAGAAATTTAGGCGAGTCCCTGCCTGTTGCACTAAGCGCCATCTATTTCCTCATTGGAGTATTTTGGTTTATATTTTAGATTTGTTTAGAAATTTTTAAAGATAACTATGTTTTTTTTCTGATGAAGGTATCAGAAAGAGGACATATCTATGTGACTTTTTCCTCGGTCCGACATTTTCGGAACCTTTTATTTTTTCTTCGTGTCAGTATTGGTATTTTCATATGCTGTTACTTTCAGTAATATTGAATAATGCCCACTTTGCCTTCGGTATATTCGTGTGTTTTCCTATGTTTTCCTTCATTGTTTTGTTTTCCTTATACACCTTCACTGTATTTGTTTTCCGTTTTTTTTTTTCTCTCTTTCTCCTTCTGACTCTTACATTTCCATCCATTAGCATGAAACCAACCGATCTTGCTCACTTGTACTCCCTTTTCCCAAATTTGCATCTTTTCCTAGTATCTTTTTTCAATGAACAGTTATTTTCATTTATTTCTCCTCCCTCTTTAAAAAAATCCTTCGATCCATCTCTCTTCCTGTCGGTTCTTCATCCTAATCAGTTCTCTTCACTCTTTCCTTCTTCTAAAAGTTCTTTCTAAGATCCATTCATCTCCCTTATTTCTAAGTTTTCTGTCCCTTTATCTAGGACAAGATTTTCCCATTAGTTTTTCCTCCTTTATTTGTATTTATCAACCTTTTTTTGGTATTGATTCTATGTTTTGTTTTGGTTTTCATCCTCGCTTTTCTTATCTATCCCTTTGGTTCTCTCTTCCTCTCTTTCTCGTATCCATCCATCCAGTTATTAATTAAGGACCAGAGATTATATAACTTAAGGATCCTTAAAGGTTAAAGGACCAACTCAAGGAAGTTCATTTCCTTTAACTACCTATGAAGAAACAAATACCCTTAAAAAGTTGAAAAAAAGAAAAGAAAAAAGAAGAAGAAGAAGAAAAAAAAAAAAAAAAACAGGGTCAGATAATTAGACAGACTATCAAAACTAAATTATTTAATGTATACTTCCTTTTATATCTGTATTACTTTTTTGGAGTGTAACTTCATGGTTCTTTTGGTCACAAAATGTTGAAACTTATGCAATATGACTAAAAATACGAACTATGCAGTAGGGTGATTGATCTAAAGGCATCGATACGAAATATATTTTTTTTTGTTTTGTTTTGTTTTATATATCATGATAAGAAAAAGAGATGAGACAAAAAGAGAGAAATAGTAGGGAGATACAAGAGGATTCATTGATATGATAAATTGATAAAGCAATTTGAAAAAAAAAACAAAACAAAAAAAACACGCAGAGGATGGAATTAAACTAGACGACAACTGTACAAAAGAATGTTCACTTGTGTTATGGAATGCGTCTTAACGAAGGAATTAAGTAATTAAGGCTGCAACGTTGCAATAAATCCACTCGTATGACGGTGGGAATTCTCTACCAATGTTTATTTTGGTTATTAACAGGAAAGTACTTTAATTTTAAAAACACTTGGATATAAAAGACAGGGCTCATGTCATACCTGGCATGTGATAGAAGCCTATTCAGAAGAAGAAGAAGAAAAAAAAAAGGCTGTTGTAAGATATGGCATATAATAATTCATTTAAGTGACTGATAAATGAAAAAGAAAAAGAAAGGAAACAAAGGAAAACAAAGTCGAATAATAACAATACTGATGATGAAAGTATTGATAATCATCATCACCATTATGATGTTGAAGCTGATCAGGATAACAATGATATAACAATAGGAATGGTAATGATAATTCGAACACTGATAATGATAATAATTGTAATGATAATTCTAACACTGATAATGATAAT
>NW_028234425.1:26539895-26542395 GCF_977035675.1 Penaeus japonicus | reverse complement strand
GAGATTATAGAGATAATGATTATGATGATAACTCTATTTTGATCATCATAAAGATATTACAGGCTGTTTCCAATATATTTGACATACTTATCTCGGAGTTTTGTTATATATAAAGCGAAAACGATATTAATGTTTCTGTTAATGATGATGGTGAAGATGATGGTGATGGTGGTGGTAATGATGGTAATGATGACGGTGATGGTGGTGATAATGGTGATACTGACTTGATAAGGAATCATGGCTATTGAGATTTAACTAATGAATCACATTAATATTTTCCCTCTAGGATGCAAACAGAAAACTAAGAAAAACATTTAATAAAAAAAGAAAATTAATAATAAGTGTCCCTTACCAAAACATGGGTAAGGGAACCGCAGACTTTTGCTATAATAAGGGAGATATCATAAGGCTTGTTTACACGAGCCGCATAACATTGTATAGACCATTGTAATTAAATTAATTAAACAATAAAGCGAGCTCATAATGGCCCGATCTAATGATTAATCCCCCTGTAATAACGTTCTCGTAATTATGGCGAGTCAGAAAAGACATTTAATTGAGCATCCAATGTCATCCGAAGTTTTTAGTCGTTACAGAATTGAGTGAATATAATTGTTTTGAATAAAAAATGGTGTTTAATCTTATCTCTACCTAGATGTAGTTGGTATGTGAGGACGATTACTTACTTTCAATCTGGAAATGATGTGATGATAATTTTCAAACTGTTTTTTAACGTATTTTTTTGTGACCACCGTTATCAGGATAATAGTTGATATTATAATTTTTATAAGTCTGTTTGTAGCGAATTTCTGCAGCAGGGTTTATATGAGGTTATATAAAGTGTATAAGTAGCAACAGTTTAGAGATTTGCAATTGTCACTGTCCTAATTACCAGGACTAACAGAGGTGATGGTGCACTAGTATTCACCATTTTATGGAATTAAGTCACTGTAGTTGCCTGCATTCACTATGAGAGCCGCACATTATGTAAAACAGCTGATGCTTTTTATGGTGTCACTGCGGCTTTGTTGTCTTTGTAGATAAAGATAAATGTATAAAACAAAGGCCTTAATAGGGTTTCATTAACGTTTTCATTTTCAAAAATCGAATTTAGTATTGGTAATATTAAAAGTGACAGATACTAACGGTAGAGCAGTAGAAGCTGACTGTAGTGGTAGTTATAGTAATGTTGATATTTATCTCCACAATGTAATGATACATATTATGTAGATTATTTATTGGAACTCTGGTCTTGCAGGTTTCCTCCCTTTCAATCTGGATTTCATATTTTATATCTAACGATTGAGTTACCCAATGGAATGCAGAGCGAGGGCAGTTATGCCTCTCTTTGACTGTCTATCGGAAAGAAAGACGAAGAGAGCGATAAAGAGAGATAGTTAAAGAAAGAAAGGAAGAAAGAGAGAGGGAACATAGAGAGAGAGAGAGAGAGAGAGAGAGAGAGAGAGAGAGAGAGAGAGAGAGAGAGAGAGAGAGAGAGAGAGAGAGAGAGAGAGAGAGAGAGAGAGAGAGAGAGAGAGAAGAGAGAGAGAGAGAGAGAGAGAGAGAGAGAGAGAGAGGAGAGAGAGAGAGAGAGAGAGAAGAGAGAGAGAGAGAGAGAGAGAGAGAGAGAGAGAGAGAGAGAGAGAGAGAGAGAGAGAGAGAGAGCGAAGAGAAAGAGAGAGAAAAGGAAAGAAAGAGAGAGAGAGAGAGAGAGAGAGAGAGAGAGGGGGGGGGGAAGGGGGGAGATAAATAGAAGTAAAGACAATTTGATGAATTTGCATTTCATAATTTCAAAATCGACGTAGGAAATAAACATCAACAAATTTGAAATAACAGTCCTCCGGTTCAGATGTCCGATGCCGGCTTGCGTGTGTTATGTATTCAATCAACCACATATGCAACGTGCTTTGGCCTGATCCCACTCGACGTGGCTCAGAAATTTCTTAAGAATTGCTCTCTCGTAAAACTTTGCAATCATAAATGCTGTAGTGATAATCCTGCTCTTAAAAGATATAATGCACTATACTTCGTTTTCCGATCAGTGGAATACACACTAATAAGCCTGCTGTTAATCCACCCAGTCTGTTTGATGTGGATTTATGATATCTTTTGCTAATTAGAGGGCGCTGTTTACTGTACGGCAAACGGGGGTATTGTCACTATTTCGGCGTTTATATTAAGGCTTCTTTGATCTTTGGAGTGCGCGCTGCGACAGTGGTATTGTCGGTGAGAGTTGCTTCTCAATCTTATATACATGCATACATACATACATACATACATACATACATACATATATATATATATATATATATATATATATATATATGTATATATATATATTTTTTTTTTTTTTTTTTTTTTTTTTTTTTTTTTACATTTATGGATCAAGGCTCTTCCTCGGTATAAAATTACGCCCTGAGATAGAGCCGGAGGATTGGAGAGAGAGAAAGAGAGATAAATATCTACATTTCTTTCTACAAGAAAGGGAGAAAAAAAAAGT
>NW_028234425.1:26522395-26524895 GCF_977035675.1 Penaeus japonicus | reverse complement strand
AAATCCACGCTTCCTTTTCCGACGTCCTGTACAATAAACGAAAAAAGGTTGGAAAAGATGATGTCCATATCCCCCTCAGGTCATGTCATCAATCATACACTCACAGTCTTTCTCCACATATATTTGTCTCCCGCCTTTTCTCTGCCATGTTTTTCTTCTGTAATACCTTATTGACTTCCTGTCACCGTCTGCCGCCATCTTCCTCTCGGCTAACCTCACGGATCTCTTGATCTTCACCGTCCTCTCTAAAAAATAACATAGTTAAATAACAAAATAACACAGTCTACTCTGTTCTACTAGCCAGCTCCCTCACCACTTCTGTTTACATGCAGACCTTCTTATGCATCACAAGAGAGAGAGAGAGAGAGACTCTGTCAGGTCACATAAGTGCCATACCCTTCATCTCCATTACCTTCAGGGGCTTTTGTTCTGCACTTATCCTCCCCATTTCTCTGCTACTTACAATACAGACTACATATCCTCGCCACTGTACATAGCCTGCATAGCCTCATCTCGTTCCAAAGACCTAATTTTCTTCTTCTAACCATTCTTCCTTTTTCTTCTACGCATTCAAATCCATTCTCACCACACCGCGTGTTTTTAAGTCCCTCTGTCCACTTCCTTTGCCTCGACTTGTGCGGGAAGCGTCTACAGAGCCTTCTGATGCCCTCGCCCGGATTATTCGACCCATAGATTGGAGTTGGTGGGGAGCCAAGGCTTGTCTACACATCAGTGAGTCGTAACTTCCTCCTAGGACCTGCTGATGCTCCGAGATCCAATAGATTCGTCCCGGGGTCACTGGGTACCCGGTTTTCCATGTGTATGCATTGGGAGGCACTTAGAGGAGTTCTGATGAAGGCATGGAAGGCATGCTTGCTCCCTTTCCATGCAATGCTAATCAGTCGTGGTGGCTGCAACCGAGAACGCATGCAAGCAAGCCCTCAGCACTAACTTACAGCTATCATAGTAGACGGAACATAACCACCCTGTATTTTCATAAACATGTACAATGGTAAACATGCACACACACGTTCATTTCCAAACATCATGAACTTTGCATCGTTGCGCTCACCCCCAATATATTTATAGATCAATGTAGCTACGAAAATCGAATTTTTAATGCTGGTGAACTACTGTTGTGTATTTTCGGCGCGCGTGTGCGTATGTATATACATGTATGTATGCGTGTGTGTGTGTGTGTGTGTGTTTGTGTGTGTGTGTGTGTGTGAGGAGAGAGAGAGAGAGAGAGAGAGAGAGAGAGAGAGAGAGAGAGAGAGAGAGAGAGAGAGAGAGAGAGAGAGAGAGAGAGAGAGAGAGAGAGAGAGAGAGAGAGAGAGAGAGAGAGAGAGAGAGAAGAGAGAGAGAGAGAGAAGAGAGGAGAGAGAGAGAGAGAGAGAGAGACAGAGCAAGAGGAAGAGAGAGAGAGAGAGAGAGAGAGGAGAGAGAGGAGAGAGAGAGAGAGAGAGAGAGAGAGAGAGAGAGAGAGAGAGAGAGAGAGAGAGAGAGAGAGAGAGAGAGAGAGAGAGAGAGAGAGAGAGAGAGAGAGAGAGAGAGAGAGAGAGAGAGAGAGAGAGAGAGAGAGAGAGAGAGAGAGAGAGAGAGAGAGAGAGAGAGAGAGAGAGAATAAGAGAGAGAGAGAGAGAGACTGGGAGACAGAGCGAGAGCGAAAGGAAGAGAGAGAGAGAGAAAGAGGAGAGAGAGAAAATGATCCCTTAAATGGAACTCATACGGACGAGTATACAGAAATATTACTTCAACCCTGACAAAGGCAAATATCATTCTAAAACTACCAGCGTCAGCACCCTTCTGGGACTCATCCGTATCTATTAATGACCTCCCCACATCTCGCTGTCTGTAATTACTCGGTACTCTCTCTAATTACATTCCCTGGGCGACACTGGGGTCATTTAGCAGACTGTGGAAGCAAATGAAAAATTGCCAGCAGTGTTTTCCATGTAATTAAGGTTTAAGGTCACGTAACATTTGTTACATTTCATGATTGATAGATAGATAGTGTAGATTGATAGATAGCTATACACGTCTGATGTAACTGAAGTAGTTAAATACTAAGCAAAGTGAAGTTACTTGTTTTTTGGTTAAAGAAAGAAGAAAAAACAGTGTTACGTTGATCTGTCCTTGCATTTTTCTTGATTCTTCAACCTTCTTAATCTTTAATAATAGATTTAATAGCAAGATTCAGGATAATTTTCGAAGTTGAAACGATTTACTGGAATTGTTTAGGATCTTGGAAATGCTCCTTCTTGTATGTTATTGCACCATTGCACTTTATTGGAGCACGGGGTACATGTAGCATCAGCGAAATATGACGAGGTACTAAAGCTGGGTGAGCGAAATGATGTGGCAACACTTCTTTTTCTCTATCGTTTTTTTTTTTTTTTTTTTTTAGATAAATAATTTAAAAGAACTTATCTGGCATTGCCTTTTGGTTTGATCTTTACGAATATACATAAAAAAGGATGAAATTAAATGGATACCATAT
>NW_028234425.1:26470739-26475739 GCF_977035675.1 Penaeus japonicus | reverse complement strand
ATCACATACATGTCTGACGATTAAGCTTACATCTCGAATTCCCACATATTTTTTTTTTCCTTTTGGTCGTGGAGTCAGTTCCCTCGAGTCGTTGCCCTCCCGAGCCACGGTCCGAAGCTCGGATAATAAAATGTACTAATACACTCATTGTGATAAAGAGACAACCCGCTTAGAATGTGTGCTTTATCACACAATGAACCACACTTATGTATAAAAGAAGTATATATAATTGTGTATTTATTTAAACAAAGGCTCGGGACAGATTGTAAGTTTCGGACAGAAGAAGACACCTCATTCAGATAGAAAACTGTGAGTGACATTCCTCATTTAAATGAATGAGGAAGAATAGCCTCAGGGCAAAACTGATTAATATTTTCGTGCTTATCATTAGACAAGACAAGACAATAAACAAACTAATTTAGGTTCGTATCATATAATTAAACTTCATTTCTGAAAGTGACACTGAGTTATTATACTCTTTGATGGGCATGTTTTTGTTGTTGTATTTGTTTCATTAAAAAAAAAAAAAATAGTGGATCCTAACATCTTTCTTTAGGCATATGTCTCTCTCTCTCTTTCTCTCTCTCTCTCTCTCTTTCTCTCAATCTCTGGACCTTGGTAACGTGGCTCTCCCTCTCCCCTTCACACACATATTCTCTCTCTCCCTCCCTCCCTCTCTCTCTCTCTCTCTCTCTCTCTCTCTCTCTCTCTCTCTCTCTCTCTCTCTCTCTCTCTTTCTCTCCCTACTTCTCCTTCCCTCCCCCCCTCTCCTTCTCTTTCTCACTCTCTCTCTCTCTCTCTCTCTCTCTCTCTCTCTCTCTCTCTCTCTCTCTCTCTCTCTCTCTCTCTCTCTCTCTCTCTCTCTCTCTCTCTCTCTCTCTCTATCTATCTATCTCTGCCTCTCTCTACCTCTTTCCCTCTCTCTCTTTCTCTCTCTCTCTCTCTCCTCTCCTCTCCTCTCCTCTCTTCTCCTCTCCTCTCCCTCTCCCTCTCCTCTCCCTCTCTCACTCTCCTCTCTCCTCTCTCTCCTCCTCTCGTCGTTCTCTCTCATCTCCCTTCCTTCTCTCTCATCTCTCACTCCTCTCGCTCTCTCTCCTCTTCTCACCTCTCTCTCTCTCTCTCTCTCTCTCTCTCTCTCTCTCTCTCTCTCTCTCTCTCTCTCTCTCTCTCTCTCTCTCTCTCTCTCTCTCTCTCGTTCTCTCTCCATCTCCCTCTCTCTCTCACTCCTCCTCCTCTCTCTCTCTTTCTCTCTCTCTCACTCCTCTCTCTCTCTCTCTCTCTCTCTCTCTTCTCTCTTCTCACTTCTCTCTCCTCCTTTCTCTCATCTCATTCTCTCTGCTCTCTCTCTCTCTCTCTTCTCTCTCTCTCTCACTCTCGTCCTTCTCTCTCATCACAACATCTCCTCTTCTCCTCTCTCTCTCCTCCACTCTCGGGGCCCACTTCTCACTCCTCTCTCTCTCTCACTCTCTCTCTCTCTCTATCTCCCCCTCTCTCTCTCCTCCTCTTCTCTCTCTCTCCTCCTTCTCTTCTCTCTTTCATTCTCTCTCTCTCTCCACCACTCTCCTCTCCTCTCTCTCTCTCTCTCTCGTTTCCTCGCTCTCTCCCTCTCGCTCCTCTCCACGTCCCTCTTCCTCCCCCTCACACCTATCTCTCTCCTCTCTCTCGTTCTCCTCTCACCTCTCTCTCCATCCTCCTCTTCTCTCCTCTCCTTCTTTCTTCTCTCTCTCTCTCTCGTTCTCTCTCTCTCTCTCTCTCTCACTCTCCCTCTCTCCTCTCTACCGAATCCTCACTCTCTCTCTCCTCTCGTCGCCTCTCGTCGCTCTCTCACTCTCTCTCTCTCTCTATCTCCCCCTCTCTCTCACTCCTCCTCTTCTCTCTCTCTCTCTCTTTCTCTCTCTCTCTTTCTTTCTCTCTCTCTCTCTCTCTCTCTCTCTCTCTCTCTCTCTCTCTCTCTCTCTCTCTCTCTCTCTCTCCGTCTCTGCCCAAGCCCTCGGTCCTAGCCCCCTCACACTTATTCCTCTCTCTCTCCGTCCCTTGGCCTCCCCTCTTTTCCTCTCGTCCCTCATACGCTCTCTCTCTCTCCTCTCGTATCTTCTCTACTCTCTCTCTCTCTCATCTCTCTCCCTCTCTCACTCACTCACTCTCTCTCTCTCTCTCAACACACTCTCTCCTCGCTCTCTCTCTCTCGCTCTGCTCTCTCTCGCGCTCTCTCACTCTCTCTCTCCTCCTCTATCTCCCCCTCTCTCTCACTCCTCCTCTTCTCTCTCTCTCTCTCTCTCTCTCTCTCTCTCTCTCTCTCTCTCTCTCTCTCTCTCTCTCTCTCTCTCTCTCTCTCTCTCTCTCTCTCTCTCTCCACGTCCCTCTTCCTATCCCCCTCACACATATTCTCTCTCTCTCTCGTCCTCTTCCTCTCCCTCTTTTCCTCTCTCCCTCATCCTCTCTCTCTCTCTCTCTCTCTCTCTCTCTCTCTCTCTCTCTCTCTCTCTCTCTCTCTCTCATCTTCAACTCCTCTTCTCTCTTAGCACCCCTCTCTCGCACCCTCCTCTTCTCTCCTCTCTCGCTCTTTCTCTCTCTTCGTTTCTTTCGCTCCTCTCTATTTCGCTCCTCCGCCTCTCTCTCTCTCGCTATCTCTCTAGTCTAGCTCTCTCTCAACTACCTACCTATCTCTATCTATCAATACCTTCTCCCTCGCCATTCGGCTGTTGGTGGTGAGTGTTGGAAATCTCCCCTTCTTCCCCGCCCATTACCCAGGTGTGTAGGAGTGAAACTCCCCTTCCCCTCGCCATTCCAGCGTGTGACCCCCCTTCTCCCCCCCTCCGCCATTCGGGAAGGTCGTGTTTTGCCGGAGAAGAAGTCCGGACAACGAAACCGATCACGAAGCGCTCGCTTGGTCTTCCCTTGGACGGACCACCCCGCGTACCTCGATGTCCCGAACCGAACGAGATGAGGAGGAAGGTAGAGGTTTTTTTTGCAATGATAGCACTGGCCATGAACTGAAGCTGTTTCGATTCTCCGAAGCCGGTTTTATGAAGCATAGATGTGCTGTTGTTACGGATCTCTGGCGTTGGTGTGTCCTTGGAGGCTTTGCCGCGAGCCTCGCGCCTCTCTATCCTCGCTCATTCGTTCTTTCCTCTCTTCGCGGGCCGAGCCAACTTGTGGGCTTTGCTCTCTGGTGATTCTCATATATTTGGCTGCTCTCTCGAATTCTATCAATCATTTGTGTTTGTGGTTCTCTCAGTCTCTCTCTCTCCTCTTATACCTCGTTGTGTTAATTCTCTCTCTCTCCTTCCCGTATCTTGTTTTTTTCTCTCTTTCTCTCTCTCTTCTTTCTCTCCTCTCGCTCCGCTTTTTTTTTTTCTCGCTCTCCTCAGTCTCTTCTCTCTCCCTTCCTTCTTCTTCCCTCCGTCTACTTTTTACTCTCTCTGTCTACCTCCTCCTGTCTGTCCTCCTCTCCACTCATCTCCCTCCCTTTTATCCCCGCCCTCCTCCCTCCCTCCCTTCCCCTCTCCCTTCCCTCCTTTCCTCCCTCTCTGTCTCCTCTTTACCTCTCTCTCTCTCTCTCTTTCTCTCTCTTTAACTCTCTCTCTTCTCTTCTCTTTTCTTCTCTCTCTCTTTCTCTCTCTCTCTCTCTCTCTCTCCCCTCCTCTCTCTTTCCCTCTCTCCCCCCTTTTCCCAATCCCTCCCTCCCTCCCTCTTCTCTCTCTCTCTCTCTCTCTCTCTCTCTCTCTCTCTCTCTCTTCATGCATTTTCATCGTAACTTCCCTGGAATATTACCCATCTCATCCTTCTTTTATCGTTGCCATGAAGTTGTCCTGCTCGTTACTATACTCCAGCTCTGCCGAACCAATGATAACCTTTTTCCTCCATAAACCTGCTTCGGCTAATTAAAAAGACGGGTGTTAATGTCAGATCCCGGAAATATGCAAGGAGATACTACATTCAATCGCTGTTTTTGCTTTCTCTCGCTCTCCCTCTCTGTCTTTCTCTTTTTCTTTCTCTGTCATCTCTCTTTCTCCTATCTCTATCACTTTCTCTTTCTCTCTCTCCTCTCTCTCTCTCCTATCACTATCTCTCCCCCCCCCCCTCTCTCTCTCTCTCTCTCTCCCTCCCTCTCTCTCTCTCTCTCTCTCTATCTATCTATTTTTTTTCTCTCTCTCCCTCTCCTACCACCCCCTCTCTCTCTCACTCTCTCTCTCTCTTTCTCTCTCTCTTACTCTCTCTCTCTCTCTCTCTCTCTCTCTCTCACTCTCTCTATCTCACTCTCTCTCTCTCGTTCTCTTTCGTTCTCTCTCTCTCTCTCTCTCTCTCTCTCTCTCTCTCTCTCTCTCTCTCTCTCTCTCTATCTCGCTCTCTCTCTCTCATTCTCTCTCTCTCTCTCTCTCACTCTCTCTCTCTCCTCCCTCTCCCTCCCCTCCCCCTCCCCCTCCCCCTTTCTCTCTCTCTCTCTCTCTCTCTCTCTCTCTCTCTCTCTCTCTCTCTCTCTCTCTCTCTCTCTCTCTCTCTCTCTCTCTCTCTCCTACCCTCCTCTCTCTCTCTCCTTCTCCTCCCTCCCTCCCCCCCTCTCTCTCTCTCCTTCTCCTACCTCCCCCCCCTCTCTTTCTCTCTCTCTCCTATCCCCCTCCTCTCTCTCTCTCTCTCCTACCCCCCCTCCCCTCTCTCTCTCTCTCCTTCTCCTACCTACCCCCTCCTCTCTCACTCTCTCTCTCTCTCCTACCCCCCCTCCTCTCCCTCTCCTTCTCCTACCCCTTCCCCTTTCTCTCTCTCTCTCTCTCTCTCTCTCTCTCTCTCTCTCTCTCTCTCCTACCCCCCCTCCTCTATCTCTCTCTCCTTCTCCTACCTCACCCCTCCTACTCCTTGCTCTTTCCTAATCCTTCCTCCTCCTTCCTAATCCGCTCCTCTTCCTTGTCTCCCCTTTCCTTTCTCCTCCTTCCTATACCTTCCCTCCTCGACCTCTCCTCCTATCCTTATCTTACCCCTCTCTATCTCTCTCTCTCTCCTAC
>NW_028234425.1:26458239-26463239 GCF_977035675.1 Penaeus japonicus | reverse complement strand
GATACCATTCAGTTTATAGACAAAATATTTTTTTCAATCGTACACAAACTTGAGTTTAACCTCCCCCCCTCCCCATCTCTCTCACGCATGAATTCAAAAAGCATGTGGCAAATCTAGCTGGTACTGGCCAGTGTTCTTCTCTCATGACACCTTTCAGTTTTAGGTCTACACGACCAGCGCTGCCCTGAGTGACACGCAAATGAACCTGACACAACCCTTGCTATGGCAGCTCTAGTGTCGCTGAACGAATCGTAACTCACTTGTTTGTCTCGTTCGGTGGAACAAGAGAGAGTAGATAGCATGGAAAAAAGAGGGAAGAGGGGAGGGGGGGTGGGGTATAAGGGTAGAGAGGAGGGGCCATCAGAGAATTACGGAATTTGGCGAGGGGGGGGGGGGGAAGGATAAATCAAGGGAGGTCAGTTAAACATCAGGTGGTTTCAGAGACAACTCCTATACAGGTTTATTCAAAAGCTATTTTTAGGCAGAGATTCGTCGACGTGATAAAGGAATTATTTCAACAATTAGAATCCGAAAGTTTTCATAGAAAAAAAATATTTTTTTTAGCAATCAATAAGAATAAAAAGAAGAATCATCGATAAAAGAGATAATATAACATCAAATAAAAGATAGGATCATACTTAACTCCCTAAAAGTGTGCTAATAAATATGCATTAAGAATAAAATGAAAAATAAAGTGCGGGCGTGAGATTTGCATAATAATAATCTATAGGAATGCGAAGGTGCTGACTGTCATTTTGTCTTCCATCAGTGGCACTCAGTTCTTGGTCATTTTGTTTCCGTGTGTGTTCCCTCGTGGCCAAACGATGCTTTTATTGTGGAGGGAAAGCTTTGACTGCAGATGGGAGGGAATTGGACGCTTGTCTTTGAGAAAAAAAAAAATCTTTATCATATGCCTTGGGAATTTGTTTATCTCTGTTAATGTCAGAGTCTATTCATTAAACTCTTTCTCTCTCTCTCTTTCCCTCTCGATCTTTCTTATTCTCTCTCTCTCTCTCTCTTATTCTCTCTCTCTCTATTTCTCTCTCTATTCCTCTCTGTCCCTTTCTCTCTCTTACTATCATTATCACTATTATTATCATTATAACCATGATCATTATCATCATTTATGTCATTATCATTGTCACAGTTATTTTCATAGCCATTATTATCTATAGTAGTAGTCGTGTTGATATCATTATCAGCGCCATTATAAATATAATCATTATCATCATTATTGTCATTACTACCATCAGTATCAGCATTATAATTAACATTACAATTATGATCATTATTATCCTCTACTTACTTTTTTTTATCTTTGTCATCATCAGCTTCACCACCTTAGTATAATTATTGTTGTCAATATCATGATCATTATTGTTATTTCCGTAATTAAAAAGAAAAAACAAAACATGATATGATATTCTGATTGAGATTAAATTGAATAATCCACATTGTTCTGTTATTTTATGAAATAGGAAGCCTGTACGGTAATATGCATGTTTGTTTTTTCTTCTTTTTTTCTTCTTTAGGTTTCAATGATGAAAAGGACAAATGTGTGTAATTGTAACAATAAAACTTTTATCCTTTGTGTGTGTGTGTTGTGTGTGTTTGTGCAAATGTCTATTTACTAACATCTCTCTCTCTCTCTCTCTCTCTCTCTCTCTCTCTCTCTCTCTCTCTTTTCTCTCTCTCTCTCTCTCTCTCTCTCTCTCTCTCTCTCTCTCTCTCTCTCTCTCTCTCTCTCTCTCTCTCTCTCTCTCTCTCTCTCTCTCTCTCTCTCTCTCTCTCTCTCTCTCTCTCTGTCGGAATAATTTTCATCTCCCTCCCTCCTTCCCCCCTCTTTCCCTCCCTCCTCTCCACCACAAATAGCACAGATCTATCCTTCACACACTGTCCAGCTTTCCCCATTCAGCATTTATGAAAACAATGGTTGGATATTGTCTCTTCGTCTCACTTGATCAAATGAAAGAAATTTTCTCCTTTATTATCTCTGCATATCTAGGTCAATTTCGGTTTCTATGCAATATAAAAAGCCAAATGGGGTTAGATTTCTTGAGATGCCGTTTAAGTTCATGTAATGGTTATATGTCATTCTTCTTAGGGTTAATCGTGACGCAATCACTCGATTTAAGGTCCTCCGTAGATATAATTTGAGAAATGTTTTATATGTGGATAAGCCTCTTAAGGTTGACTATATGCAAATAAGGTTTTATTTCGACGGCTCTAGGGAAGGTTAGCATATCGTTTTTTTTTTTTTTTTTTTTTTTTTTTTCGTTAGGGTAAGTATGATATTTTTGGGCGAGCCCAAGCAAATTTCTTTGAACTAACACGATTTTTCATATTGCTAAGGTATTGTTTCGGGCCGTTCGCAAGTTTAAAAATACGACCCTTAGCGTTAAAGAATGAAATAAGAATCTGATTTGTGCAAATTGGTGATTCTGTGGAAACGTTTGCGTGCATTTTTTTTTTGTATAAATTGAGTTTGAGGTCCGGCTTTTTTTTCGCAATATTTCGTAACTCTAACCATTGCTTTTTCTACATGGTCGCGCATGTTTGCCGTGAGATTGGTTCGCTATCATATTGTCTTTATTTCATCTGTGAAAGAGAGAGAAAATAGATTTATCTTGGGAAAGAAATGACAGTTTTGAAATACGCAGCAATGCTTGTTAGGCAGTTATAAGATTAGGAAGATATGTTCAGACACGCGTACACACACACACACACACACACACACACACACACACACATACACAGAGAGAGAGAGAGAGAGAGAGAGAGAGAGAGAGAGAGAGAGAGAGAGAGAGAGAGGAGAGAGAGAGAGGAACCAGAAGTAGAGCAAGGAAGAGAGGAGAAGAGAGGTGAGAGAGAGAGTGAGAGAGAGAGAGAGAGAGAGTGGAGAGAGAGGCGCGAGTAGGGAGAGGAGAAGAAGAAGAGAGGAGGAGAGTAGAGAGAGGAGAGGAGAGGTGAGAGAGAGAGAGAGAGAGAGAGAGAGAGAGAAAGAGAGACGCAGAGAGAGAGAGAGAGAGAGACTCACAGACAAAAGATCCACCTCCTTCAGACAAACCATAAAATAACCACTCGATTCCGAGTCAGAACTAAAAGGCTCCATCAGTGCCAGCACAGCGCCCAGCTTTAGTGATTCACCTCTGTAACTTTACTTACCGATCAAATAACAATTGTGTTATATATAAATGGAATCCGAAATACATTAGGGGAATATAGCGCATGTCATTCAGATGATACTAGTCTCGCACAAATGGAATAGGAATCCCATTAGGAAGTGAATATATATAAATATATATATATATATATATATATATATATATATATATATATATATATATATATATATATATATAATAATGATATACAGATATAATAATATAGATATATATATATCATAATTGGAATTTATTATACAATTAAATATATATAATATAAATTTAAAGATATATATATATATATATATATATATATATATATATATATATAAACATATATACCTTTTAGTCCATGAAATGGTCCAAAATAGTTGGTTGTTTCGTAGGGTAATTGAGGAAAATACAGGCGTAAGAAGGTGTATGCTTAAGAGTATTTCCAGTATGGTGGAAGGGGTGGTAGTGGTCCTGGTGTTGATGATGATGGTGATGATGATGGTGATGATGGTGATAGTGATTATGATGATGATAATGATGATGGTGATGATGATGATGGTGATAATGATGATGATGATGATGGTGATGATTATGATGATGATGATGATGGTGGTGGTAATGATGATGAGGAAAAAGAAGAGAAGGAAAATGACAATAATGTGATGATGATGATGAGGAGGATGATAAAGATGATGATGGTTATTATGATAATTTAAGGTTCTACAATATATCTATGTATTTATGTATATCTATATATGTATATGTATATATATATATATATATATATATATATATATATATATATATATATATGTATAATACATACATACAAATTAATGGGGGATAATATTATACATAATTTAGATATATAAATATATAATAGATATATATATAAGATATAATATAGAATATATATATACATACATATATATAGGTGTATAATGGTATACATATATATAAAATGTAGATAGAGGTTATATATATATAAAAAGAGATATATTTAATATAGATATATATATAATACGATATATATGTAAGATAATATACAAAATATATACATATATATATAGATATATAAATATATATATATATTATATATATATATTATATATTAATAATATATGTATGTATATCATATAATAGATATATATATATATATCATATAATATTTATATATATATATAATATGTATTAGATATATCTATATTATATATATATATATATTTATAGTATAAAATATGTATCTAAGTTGAAATATATATATATAAAATCATATCAATAATGATATATATATAATATATAATATATATATGTGTGAGTGTGTGTGTGTGTGTGTGTTGGTGTTGGTCGTGTGTGGTGTTTGAGTGGGTGTGACTTTGTATACATATACATACACACACCACACACACACACACACACACACGACACACACACACATATATAATATATTGAATATAATATATTAATATATATATATATATGTATATATATATATATATATATATATATATATATATATATATATATATTTAAACACAAAATGTATATAGATAAATATGATTCGTATGTATATGTGTGTGTGTGTGTGTGCACAGAAGCGCCTATGTTTGCTCTATACCGCCACCATGGATACATCACTGCCTTAGTGAGAAATACTTCAAATTACCCTCCTGCCGCCATGCACGTGTCAGCTGACTGACGTCAAATGGCCTCGGCTTTATTTCAGGAAGACATATGATTTTCGAAGGACCATAATCCATCACTGAAAATATTTTAGCTTCCTGCGTCACGAATAACAAATTGCTTTTGATTCATTTAATAGTATTCAGATACTCTGGCTCG
>NW_028234425.1:26445429-26447929 GCF_977035675.1 Penaeus japonicus | reverse complement strand
TCGCCTCTCTCCTCTCACCTCTCTTTCTTCATCTCCTCGCTCTCTCTCCTTTCTCTCTCTCTCCCTCTCTCTCTCCTCCAATCCGTCTCTCTCTCTAACTCTCTCTCTCTCTCTCCTCTCTCCTCTCTCTCTCTCCTCTCTCTCTCTCTCATCTCTCTCTCCTCCTCGTCTCTTCTCACTCTCTCTCTCTCTCTCTCTCTTTCTCTGTCTCTCTCTCTCTCTCTCTCTCTCGATCTCTCCGCCTCTCTCCCTCTTCTCTCTCTCTCTCTCATCTCTCCTCTCTCACACTCTCTCCTCTCGTCTCTCTCCTCTCTCTCTCTCTCTTTCTCTCTCTCTCATCTCTCCTCTCTCTCTCCTCGAGCTATATAGCTCCTCTCCCCCCTCTCTCCTCTCTCTTCTCTCTCCTCTCCCTCTCTTCTCTTCTCTCCGCCCTCTTCTTCTCTCCCCTCTCTCACTCATACTCTCTCTCTCTCGCTCTTTCTATGTATCTATCTATCTATCTATCTATCTATCTCTCACTCTCTCTCTCTCTCTCCTCCCCTTACGGACCAGAAAGTACCTTTACTTACTCCATCCTCATACCTTTGTTTTATACTTTTCTGCCTATCCCGTCTAAATCCTTATCAATGTTTTCTTCTATATTTGAGGCTCTAGGAATATCTTTCGCTGATACAACTTTGTCTATAAGCAGCACATTGCATAGAGTCACCTGGCATTCCATTTCACCTCAGCATATTGAAATAACCCCTGGCCTTGTCTCTCCTCATTTCATAACTTACTTCTCTACAAATAGAGTGAGATGACTCATGCAGACAAGTTTGGAGTATTTTGTTGCCTTTGTTAAGTGTCACACACACACACACACACGCACACACATACACACACACATACACACACACACACTCACAGACGAACAACCGCACTATACTTCTTTCTCTCGATCAGTTTTCCTCTTTCTTCTCTTTCTGTTATTAACTTATCCTCTTTCCTCTAACCGACTTTTACTATTATTCTCCGTAGAACACTCATCCCCACTTACTTACAGACATTTGATATTAACGTTTTTATTTAAAATTATCTTTCCTCCCGATATTATCAAAATTTATGTCTATAAATATTCATAACAATAGGCACCCCACTACTTTCATTATCAGGAGTTGCAGATGATTATGCAAACCTCATTATTGTAATAACTTGACCCTTAACACGGCTTTTCATTAACTGCTAAAACTACATTATAGGCAATATCCGTGCAATACGAATTAATCTGATAAGAGAGTTTATAAATTATAACCATATGACAATAATTTCAGCATGAAAGTTCGAAATTAAATTCCCAAGTTTACTTACTTGAAAGATAACGAAAGTTAAGGGAATTATCTATTCAATTTTGCTCGCTTGCAACAGCTTTAATGTATGCAATACTCATGGAATAGGGGTAGATATATACGGAAAATTATTGTAAATGTAAATGGTTGATAATAACATCACATTTTCATGATATAAAAAATAAGGCTACATGGCAAAGAATTGTTCCTCCCCTGCAATACATATGCACATTCTTCACAACACACACAAAAAAACAAATAATAATAAATTTAAATAATAATAAAATCACCTACCCGTCAATACACTCACATTCATCGAGTATAAACTTTCCAGTACATGTATATCTATTTCTATATCTATATCTATATCTATATATATCTACATTCATCTACTACCTACTACCTAGCTATCCATCTATAATATCTCATCTATCTATATATACAATCAGGATGACTTGCAAAACATTCTTCCCGTGTTGATAAATTATCAACAGCAAACACCATTATACAACAAAACATA
Organism: Penaeus japonicus; assembly: GCF_977035675.1. Taxonomy (NCBI): domain Eukaryota; kingdom Metazoa; phylum Arthropoda; class Malacostraca; order Decapoda; family Penaeidae; genus Penaeus; species Penaeus japonicus. The sequence goes on along the minus strand of NW_028234425.1, from coordinate 26,446,081 downwards.
GTTAGTCTGAAGATGAAATCCCCAGTGGATTCCGAAACTTAAGTCCTCATCTTCTAATAAAGATGTTTTGTTAATAGTGGATTTATATCGACCATATCTACAAATCCTATCCAATATAAACTATCTAACTATCCCTATTATTCTGTGTGTGTGTAAATATAATATATATAATAACTATATATATATATTATTATATATAATATATATTTAATATAATAAATATAATTTTTTTTTTTTTGTTTTTTTTTTTTTTTTTTTACACACACACACATACATATCTAGTGTACAAAGATAAATATCTAGTCATTCGGGAATCATAAACCTAACTTTATTTTCCCCGAAAAAGAAAGATCGTGTTTGGAAACTGACTATAAATAGAGATGATCTGCGTTGTGCTGCGTCGTTACACATTTTCCTTTTTAGCTTCAGATCAAGCTCGTTATATCTCGTGATCTGAGAATCAGTGACGTCATCAGGTCCGTTTTAGATATTTTCCACAGAGAGATCAACAAAGACAACTCATCTTTGTATGATCCATTTGTTTTGTTTTCATTTCTAATTAAGGAGATGAAGCAACTTTAGGAGATATTTTTTTTTTCCCAAAATATTCTTTGTTATTTCAAAATATAATTCTTGGTTGATTCACGCTATA
>NW_028234425.1:26442106-26445329 GCF_977035675.1 Penaeus japonicus | reverse complement strand
AAAGAATATTTTGGGAAAAAAATTATCTCCTAAAGTTGCTTCATCTCCTTAATTAGAAATGAAAACAAAACAAATGGATCATACAAAGATTGACGTGTTCTTTGTTTTCTCCTTCTGGAAAATATCTAAAACGGGCCTGATGACGTCACTGATTCTCAGATCACGAGATATAACGAGCTTGATCTGAAGCTAAAAAAGGAAATGTGTAACGACGCAGCACAACGCAGATCATCTCTATTTACAGTCAGTTTCCAAACCCGATCTTTCTTTTTCGGGGAAAATAAAGTTAGGTTTATGATTAACACCGAGATGACTAGCCTAATTATTTCTCTACTTTGTACCACTAGATTATGTTATGTGTAGTGTGTTGTAAAAATATATATATATATATATATATATATATATATATATATATATATATGTATATATAAGAATATATATATACATATCTGTATATATATATATTTTATATATATATATATGTATATATATATATATATATATATATATATAGAAATTATATATTTAATATATATATACATATACGGCGTCAGTCTATATGTATATATATTAATATTTTATATATCATATATACATAACCTACAACATAGGTATATTAATGTATATATATATATATATTTCCTATATATATATATATAATTTTATACATATATGTAATATATCATATATTTTATATATTTTATATATAATATATATATATTATAATATATATATATTATATATATATATATATATATGCGCAATCTATGTTATATTATATATAATATATTATATATTATATATTATATATATATATATATTATATTATATATATATATATATATACTGTATATATATATATATACTATATATATACTATCTATATATGTATATATATATATATATACATATATAGATAGATAGATAGATAGATAGATAGATAGAGATAGATAGATAAATAGATAGATAGATAGATAGATAGAGATAGATAGATATAGATAGATAGATAGATAGATAGATAGATAGATAGAAAGATAGATAGATAGATAGATATAGATAGATAGATAGATAGACAGATAGATAGATAGATAGATATAGATAGATAGATAGATAGATAGTTATATAGACAGACAGATAGATAGTTAGATAGTTATATAGATAGATATATAGATATGGTAGATAAATCCACTATACACAAAACATATATATTAGAAGATGAGACTACAGTTTCGGAATCCACCTGGATTTCATCTTCAGACCTAAATATGTTTTGTGTATAATGGGTTTAGCTGTTAATTTATCAACACGGAAGAATGTTTTGCAAGTCATCATAGATTGATATATATAGATAGATAGAGATATATAGATGGATAGATAGGTACGTAGGTAGGTAGATGAATAGATAGATATATATAGATATAGATATAGAAATAGATATACATGTACTGGGAAGTATATACTCGATGAATGTGAGTGTATTGACGGGTAGGTGATTTTATTATTATTTTATTTATTTATTATTATTTTTTTTTGTGTGTGTGTGAATGAATGTGCAATATGTATGCAGGGGAAACAATCTTTGCAAGAAGCCCTTATTTTTTATATCATGAAAATGTGATGTTATTATCAACCATTTACATTTACAATAATTTTCCGTATATATCTACCCCTATTCCATGAGTATTATATAAATCAAGGCTATTGCAAGCGAGTATACAAGTAAAAGATAAAGATAGAATAGATAATTCTCTTAACTTTCGTTATCTTTCAAGTAAGTTTACTTGGGAATTTAATTTCGAACTTTCCGGCTGAAATTATTGTCATATGGTTATAGTTTTCAACTCTCATATCAGATTAATTCGTATTGCACGGATATTGCCTATAATGTAGTTTCAACAGTTAATGAACAGCCGTGTTAAGGGTCAAGTTATTACAATAATGAGGTTTGCATAATCATCTGCAACTCCTGATAATGAAAGTAGTTTGGGCTGTTATGAATATCTAATCATAGACATAAATTTTGACTAATACCTCGGGAGGAAAGATAATTTTAAAAAGTTAATATAACATGTCTGTAAAGTGGGGATGTTCTACGGAGAAATATAGTAATAACAGTCGGTAGAAGAAAGAGGAAAGTAATAAACAGAAAGAGAAAGAGAAAACAGTAGAGAGAAAGAAGTATAGTGCGGTTGTTCGTCTGTGAGTGTGTGTGTGTGTATGTGTGTGTGTATGTGTGTGCGTGTGTGTGTGTGTGTGTGACACTTAACAGAGGCAACAAAATGCTCCAAACTTGTCTGCATGAGTCATCTCACTCTATTTGTAGAGACGGAAGTTATGAAATGAGGAGAGACAAGGCCAAGGAGTTATTTCAATATGCTGAGGTGAAATGGAATGCCAGGTGCCTCTATGCAATGTGCTGCTTATAGACAAAGTTGTATCAGCGAAAGATATTCCTAGAGCCTCAAATATAGAAGAAAACATTGATAAGGATGTAGACGGGATAGGCGGAAAAGTATAAAACAAAGGCATGAGGATGGAGTAAGTAAAAGTATTTTCTGGTCCGTAAGGGGAGGAGAGAGAGAGAGAGTGAGAGATAGATAGATAGATAGAAAGAGCGAGAGAGAGAGAGAGAGAGAGAGAGAGAGAGAGAGAGAGAGAGAGAGAGAGAGAGAGAGAGAGAGAGAGAGAGAGAGAGAGGGCAGGGGAGAGAGAGAGACAGACCGACGAGAGAGAGAGAGAGAGAGAGGAGGGAGGGAGAGATAGAGAGGGAGAGAGAGGAGAGAGAGAGAGAGGAGATGCGAGAGAGAGGGAAGAGATAGGAGAGGAGAGGAGGAGAAGAGGGGCAGAGAGGGGGGGGAAGAGAGAGAGAGGAGAGAGAGACAGAGGAGGAAGAGGGAGGAGGGGGGGAGAGACAGAGAGAGACGGAGAGAGAGTGGGAGATACAGAGACAGACAATGAGGGAGAGAGACAGAGAGAGAATAGATAGAGAGAGAGAGAAGAGAGGAAGAGAGAGAGAGGAAGAGAGAATAAGAGAGAAGAGAGAAAAAGGAGTGCGAGAGAGAGAGTTGGAGAAAGAGAGAGAGAGAGAGAGAGAGAGAGAGAGAGAGAGAGAGAGAGAGAGAGAGAGAGAGAGAGAGAGAGAGAGAGAGAGTCGTGGAGTCGCTCGATATGGAATACAAATAAAGCAATTGTTCAAAGACTGCCATCATTTCAAAAGGAAACA
>NW_028234425.1:26429606-26432106 GCF_977035675.1 Penaeus japonicus | reverse complement strand
ATGTATCTATCTATCTAATTATATCTATAAAGACATATATCTATGTGAGTATATATGCATATATGAATATAAATATGTAAATGTATATATAATAATTTATTTTATATTTATATTTATATATATATATATATAATATATATATATATATATATATATTATGACATAGACATATATTATATATATATAGTATATATATATAATATATACATATATATAATATTTATATAATATATATATAAATATAAATATTCTATATAAATATAAATATATATATATAATAATATATATATATAATAAATAAATATATATTATATTTATATATAATATATATATATAATATATATATATTTATATATATATATATATATATATATACATACACACACACACACACACAAACACAACATTTATATATTTATATTCATTAGATATATATATATATATATATCATATATATAATATATTATATATATATATATGTAATACATATATATAATATAATAATAGATATATATATATATATATATATATAAATATGTAAAATATATATTATATATATATATATATATAAATATAATATATATAATATATATTATATATATAAATATATATATAATAATATATATATATATATATATATATATATATATATAATATAGCCGCCTGGTTAGCTCAGCGATAGCGTTTCGACTTACGACATCCCTGTGGTCGGCAGATGCGAGTCCCGTCCAAGCTACGTAAGCTTTCCACTGTCATTCCTGGCGGTTACCGACGTAAGCTGGGCACTGCCTCAGTGCATACAAGCCCCGAGCGTAGCATTTGCTTCATAAATACTGGCTTATCCCTATATCCTCTCCTCCTCTCTCTCCTCTCTCTCTCTCCTCTAATCTCTCTCCTCATCATCCATCTATAATAGTAGCATATCATATACTAAACTTATATTAAGTATAACTATTTAAAATATATATATATAAATTTCTCATTTTACACTATAATATAATGTTACTGTATATAATATACTAATTATCCTATACTATAATATATATCCATATATATATATATATATACTCATAATAGACTATAATAATAACAATATATATGTATATATATATATTCATATATATACATCTATGTACATACAAAAGATATATATATATATATATTATATATATATATATATAGTATGTAAATGTATATATATATATATTATCTATATATATATATATATATATATATATTAATATATATATTTACATATACATGTATATATATATTCATATGTATACATACATACATATATTGATATCATATATATACTATATATATATATATACTACCATTAATATTTATATCATAATATCGTATAGTTTATATATATATACCTCCTAATATAGATATATATTATTTATATATATATATATATCTATATATAATATATATATATATATAAACATATATATACAACACACCACACACAGAAATACACACACACACCACACATAACACACAGACATACACACACAGAACACACACACACACAGCACACAAAACACATACACACACCTACACACACACACAACACACCCCCCCAACCAACAACACACACAACACCATACATCTAATAACCTTCATAATATATCTACTATATATATTATAAATATATATATATATATATTTGTAATATATAATGACTATAAAATGACTTATAATCTCATATATATAATATATCTATATAAATCAATATAATAACCAATATAATATATATATATATATAAATCAGACTATGTAGCATATATTATACTGTATATATATATATGTGTATGTGTATATATATATATATACACTACTAATGTTATATATATATATAAATATTAACTATCATATAATATATATAATACTCACTGTATATAAATATATACACTATAAACACCATATATATATCACAGTACGTTATACATAACATCATATCTGCGTATAATATACAATATATATTAAATATATAACTACAATTAATATCTAATATTATAATACTATAGACTATATATTACTATCCTACTACTTATATGTATATATATATTCATCATATATATTATCATAAGATATCTACAAATATTAGATTATATATTATATATCGTATAATAATATAATATCAGTCCAAATAGATAATCTCACTATAGAACACACCCTTAAAAACACACATTTCACACACCACACACAACACACCACCAATCACACACACACACACTACACCATCACAACACACACACTAAGCAACCACACACACCACTCCTATATATAGAACATTAATATAATATATATATATTTATACAAACTCATATATATATATATATCGTGCGTAGGTTGTTGTGTGTAGAGTGTGTGTTGTGTGTGTGTGTGTGTGATGATGTGTGTGTGTGTGTGATGTGCGTACAATACACTATCTAATATCATACTACTATATACTATATAAATTAACCTATATAAAAACATCGTATATATG
>NW_028234425.1:26417106-26424606 GCF_977035675.1 Penaeus japonicus | reverse complement strand
TATAACCTAACCTAACCCTAATCATCATAACGTTTCACTGCGCACACGTATGAGATAAACGCTTGAAAATTATTGTTAGGTTTGTTAGTTTCCCACTAACTGCAGTTTATTTTTTATTATTAACAAAGTCGTATATTCAGATGACAAGAAAACATTTCCATATAATTTCGAATACGTTTAAAGATATTTTATCCTGTACGCATGTCGGCAAGCGGAGACAGACACATTATTATACTGAAGTTGAATATCTAAGTTACAGCAAAGGTATTTTATCAACATCACTTGCCAAATATACTTCAATCGCGTTATATTTCGAAACGCCGTGACATATATATTCGCGTCACGTTTTGTGCTTAATTTCTTAAGAAGTATGAATACCCAAAAATCCCATAGACTTATTGATTCCATTGTATTGCTGACACACCGACACTTATATAAGTTGATTTCTTTCAAGTGCTGCTCATATATATATATATATATATATATATATATATATATATATATATATATATTTATTTTTTTTTTTTTTTTTTTTTTTTTTTTTTTTTTTTTTTGTGTGTGTGGTTTTGCAGTTTGATGATGTAGTAATAATGATAATAGTAATTAGTGATAGTAGCAATAAGGATCATCAACGTGATAATAACAGTGCTGATGATAATGAAGATGACGAATAAAAATAAATGAAAATTAAAGGATTTTTAAAGAGGAGTTTCGATTCTTTGTGATAAATCCAACTGAAAGGGCTTCATCTTGACAGTTCATTATGAGTTTCTCAGCATCAAATATTCAACCATAGCTCAGCATGAAATAAACATGAGCGTAGTGAAATGTCCATGGATAATAATGACACGCCGCCTAAAAGTGGTCATTAAAAAAAAAAAAAAAAAAAAAAAAAAACAGACAATAGATCATTAATGACCTCCTTTCCGACTATTTCTAAGATTAACATTACGTACACCTCATACGTATTTATGGCGGGACAAAGAATCAAAGGGGAAGAGAGAGGTGGTGGCAAAGACAGAAAGAGAGAGAGAGAGGAGATGAAGAGATAAGACAGTAAATAAAGTAGAGGCAGGGGAGAAAGGGAGAGGGAGGAGATTGTAGAGAAGCTTTATAAGATAGATTAATAGAGTGGAAGAGAAGAGATGAAAGAAGGATAGATAGATAGATGAAGTGAAGAGATGAGACAGTGAATAAAGTAAAGGCAGAGGAGAGAGGTGCGAGAAGGGAGAGAAGTGAGAGAGGGGAAAACTGCGAAGAGGCATCCACAAGGAATGATTAATTCAAGGTAGAAACAGTGCAGGGAAGAGACATGCAGAATAAAAGACGAATCAAGGAGATAGCACATAGGGAAGGGCGGTGAACGAGAGAGAGAGAGAGAGAGAGAGAGAGAGAGAGAGAGAGAGAGAGAGAGAGAGAGAGAGAGAGAGAGAGAGAGAGAGAGAGAGAGAGAGCGAAAAAAGAGAGAGAGAGAGAGAGAGAGAGGAAGAAGAGAGAGAGAGAAAGAGAGAGAGAGAGAGAGAGAGAGAGATAGAGAAAAAAAAGAGAGAGAGAGAAGAGAGAGTAATGGAGAATGACCAGTAAATAAAGAAGAGGCAGGTAAAGGTGGGAGAGATGAAAGATGAGAACAGTGAATAAAGTAAAGCAAGAGAGAGTGCGAGAAGGTAAGAGAAGTAGAGAGGGGAAAAATGCGATAGGCTCTACTAGAATGTTTAAATTCAAGGTAGAAACAGTGCTGGGAAAGAACTTGCAATTAAAAGAACGAATCAAGATATTAGCACATAGTTAAAGGGCGGTGATCGAGAGAAGAGAAGAGAGAGGAGAGAGAAGAGAGAGAGAGAAAGTGAGAAGAGAGAAGAGAAGAGAGAGTGAAGTAGAGAGAGAGAAAGAGAGAGAGAGAGAGAGAGAGAGAGAGAGAGAGAGAGAGAGAGAGAGAGAGAGAGAGAGAGAGGAGAGAGAGAGAGAGAGAGATAAAAGGCATTAATATGAGACGGCGACGGAAGGTTACATAATATAAAAACAAAAACGACAATGACGCTAATTACAAAATAAAAACAAGTAGAAAGATAATAGAGAGGCAAAGTAATGATATCCTCCTTGTTATTGTAATGATAATAATAATAATAATAAGATAACAGACCCTTTCTAAAGGTCTGGTCACCCAATTTCGGGTCGCAATCCAAGCTGCTATTAAGGACCGCTGTAATAGTGGGTAAATAGGGTAATGGGAAAGGCGAAATTGAGTTTACAGAAGAGTGTTATAGGGATAAGGATATAAGGATTACTGAGGCTTATCTGTGTTTAGTGGTGGGGCTACGTATGTATGTGTGTGTGTGTGTGTGTGTGTGTGTGTGTGTGTGTGTGTGTGTGTGTGAGAGAGAGAGAGAGAGAGAGAGAGAAATGAAAGAGAAAGAGAGAGAGAAATGAAAGAGAAAGAGAGAGAGAGAGAGAGAATGAAAGAGAAAGAGAGAGAGAGAGAGAGATAACAGCACAATAGTCAAAGCAAGGCAATAGATGGACTCGCATTTAAGTAATAAAAATCGCCGTTCCACTGTTTAATAGAATTCCGTAATGCAGGGAGCATCTCATCATAAATATCCTTGGCGATGAAGTGACCCAAGTATCTCGGGTCTTCTCTATTGCTCAACGTTGCAGGTTATGTAAGGAGAAGTTAGTAGATTGTGTGAGATCTCTCTATTGATGTTGGTTGTGAAAGATGCTTATAAGATCTCTCTTCGAAGCCCCTTTTTATAACGTTGGTTTTTTGGTCAGTCTTTGCCATGAGAGCTTTTTGAAATCTTTCAACTTGATGGCTTGTTAAATCTAGAGGAAAATGCCATATAACTTGTTAGCGGTCGGACGGTTGAGTATATTCCATCCGAGGGGATAAATTACTTGTTAATGCGGCCTAAATTGCCTTGTAGAACATTACATGCCAGCCGTAGAAATACATTTGATGGCTGGAAATGGGTCCCATGTGACCGGGCGTAAAAGGACTCCATAACACTAGATTGCAGAAGGGACCGGTGATATATTTTTGTCTTTAACAGATGACAGTTTTTTTTTCAAATATCTTCCATAGAATTGCGTGTCTATGTGAGATCGCTAAGTTGTATGCCTTCGTGCCCTAGAGTTTATCAATATCATTGCCATTATCATCATTTTTGTCTTCATTTATAACGGTGCTGTTATTCTTTTGTTCTCATTACATCCTTGTTTTGATGGGAAATTATTTTTTTCACTGTTAAATTAAAAGAGAAAGCTTCGTGGCCACTTATTTAATGCGCATGGCTATCAATGGACATAAAAGAGATCGCGAAGTGCATTGTTGCAAGTTTAAAGACTGCTCTGAACGATAATGTTTGGATTTTTTATTTTATTTCAGGTTTTATATTTTTGTTCAGAGCTCGTGGTCTGTTTTCTCTCTCTCTCTCTCTCTCTCTCTCTCTCTCTCTCTCTCTCTCTCTCTCTCTCTCTCTCTCTCTCTCTCTCTCTCTCTCTCCCCCCCCCTCTCTCTCTCTCTCTCTCTTCCAAAGACTCTCTCTCTCTCATCTTCTCCTACTCTTCCCTCCTCCCTCAACTTCCAACAATCTCTTCATCTCCCCCTCTCTCACTCTTCTCCTCCCACTCCCTCATCTCCCTACGCCCTCTCTCTCTCACTCCTCCCTCTTCTTCACCACCCTTCTCGTACCTCTCCCCTCAATCTCTCTGTCTCTCATTTTTCTCTTTCTCCCTTTTCTCCGTTTCCTCTCCCTCTCCCTCCTCCTCCTCTCCGCTCTCTCTCCTCTCCGCATCATATCTCATCCTCACCCTCTCCTCCCACCCACCTACCCTCCCCTCTCTCTCTCTCTCTCTCTCTCTCTTCATAGTTGCGTTCTTTGTTTATTTATTTATTTTTTTACTGGAAAGTTGTCGCGGTCTGCTTGAAAAAGAAAGAAAGAAAGAAAGAAAGAAAGAAAAAATAAAAAGAGACGAATTGCCTATCATTCTCTCCAGTTCTTGGATCGCAGCACAAAGAAAAGAAGAGGGATTAAGAGAAAGAGGGAAGAATTGGCAAGAGTGGAGGATGAGGCACAGAAGAAAGAACGGTAAAGGGAAAGAAGAAAAGAGACAAACAGAAGCGCGCATTGTATCCAGAAGAGAACAACAAATTTCAAATGAAAATTGATCTCCCACGAATTTTTTTCTTACTCAAATTGAAGTGCAATGTAGAGTTCAACGATTAGTAATTCCATTAAAAAAAAGAAAACGAAAAAAAGAAAAAGAAAAAAAGGGATTAATCGTTCGCTCCCTGCCGTTCTTTCATGGAGGAATGAGGAAAAACCCGAGTAGAACTGTTGATCTTAACTTAAAGAAAAAGTTTTGTCATTTTCTTGACGTTGTTCTTAATTGTAATAGGGGCGTTTTGCGACATGTTTACAGCGAATGTAGCGAGAGAGAGAGATGAGGAGCGGTACGGAGAGTGATGAGGGGATCAGAGAGATTGAGAAGAGAGAGAGAGAGAGGATAAGAGAGAGAGAGAGAGAACGAAGGTAGATATGAAAGAGTAGAAGAGAGAGCGAGAGGTAATGAGATGGAAAGAGAGAGCGAGAGAGAGGAGAGTGTTACGAGCGTCCAGATGAGAGAGAGTGAGAGAGAGGACTAGACAGAAAGGACACAGTAGAGCGAGGGAAGAGAGATGAGAGAACGAGAGATAGAGAACCTGTTGTAATGTTTCTTTCCCTGTCTCATGTCCCTACTGGTAATTCATGGTTTCGCTCATTCACAGTTCCTCGAGGAAGATGACTTCGAATTATTGCAATCTCTTTGACTCACTTAAGAGATTCCCCTCGAAGGATCAGCCAAAGTTGCAGCCAGTCTGGTTGCAACATTTTTGACGTCAAGAGGAGAGCTTCAGAGAGAGCGAGGCAGAGTAGAGAGAGAGAAGAGGAAGAGAAAGGGAGATGAGAGCGGAGAGAGAGATAAGACGGAGAGAAAGAAAGAGTAGAGTAAGAGAGCACCGAGATTGGAAAGATGAAGAGAAGTGAGTGGAGAAAGATGGGGGGAGCGAAAGAGAAACGGGGAGAATTGGGGATAGAGGGGAGAGATGGAGTTAGAGGAGAGATAAAACGAAAGAACGAGGGGACGAGAGGAGAGAGGGGGAGCGGGGAGAGGAGAAAGATCAAGAGGGATAGGGGGAAAGGGGCGAAGGGGAAGTGGGAGAGGGGGGAAGGGGAAGGGAAGGGGGCGGGGAAAGGTTAATGGGGAAGGGGGAAAGGGGAAAAAGGGAGGAAAGGGGATAAGGGGGCAAGGGGAGGGGGGGGGAGGGGAGAGAGGGGCGGATAGAAGGCGAAGGAGGAGGAGAAGGAGTATCAGAGGCGGCGAGAGGGGAAGGAGCTGAGGAAGGAGAGAGGGTGAGAGGCGGAAGGATATAAAAGAGGTTGGGGGAAAGGGGAGGAGGAAAGGGGAGGAGAGGAGTTAAAGAGTGAGTGAAAGGAGGGAGAGGCGCGGCAGTGGGGCGCGAAAGCGAGCGGGAAGAAGGGCGGCGAGGCGGGCGAAAGAGATAAGAGAGAGAGCGAATGAAGTAAGAGATGAGAGGAGAAAAGAGAGAGAGGGGGGAAGAGAGGAAAGAGAGAAGAGAAGGGTGATTGTAGGGGAGAGAGGAGATTTTCAGAGAGGGGAAGGGGGAGAGGAAGGGAGAGAAGCAGGAGGGGAAGATAAAGAAGGAAGGGGGAAAGGGGGAAGCGCCACGGCTGAGATAGAAGGGGAAGGGAAGGGGAAGGGGTAGCGGAGAGAGGAGTTATAAAGAGAGGGACGAGGGGAGGAGGGGAGAGGGGCAGATTAAGAGGTAGTGTGGAAGGGGAAGGGGAAAGGAAAAGGGTGAGCGGCAGCGTTAAAAGAGAGAGTGGGGAAAAGAGAAGCGAGATGATGAGATGCAGAGAGGGAGCGAGGTGAAGATTAAGCGGTAGGGGGAAGGGGAGAAGAGGTAGGGGGGAAAGGGGGAAGCGAAGAAAGGATGAGATGGAGAGGAGTAAAGAGAGTGAAGAGAGACGAGAGGGGGGGAGGGAAGAGAAGAGAGCGTGAGAGAGAGAGATCTGAGAGTTGAGTCGCCCCCCCCCCCCCCCCGTTGTGGCAGAGACATTACTCTCTGTGACAAAGAATATTAAACGAATTATTTTTCTTTTGAGTGTGTCTGTGATATATTGAGTGTACGGAATGTCGCTTCGACTTTTGTTATTGATATTATCAATATATTTGTTATATTATTATATTGTTATATCATTGTTTGATTTTATTTTCTTGGTGTTGCTCTCTGATGGTTTCTTACGGTTGGGATTATTGTTTATATTCTCCTATCCATCATTTGTTACGATGCATTTAGGTGTATTAATGCGAAAGTGGATACTATATATGCTGGCATCATGATTTTAAACATAGCCGAGCATATGTTTTCCATTCGTGTCAATTATCATTAACATCGGGTTGGAATTAGGATGCATCCAGCGAGAAGTAGGATGTATTTAATTCCTCATTTGATACTATATATATATTTTTTTTTTTTTTTTTTTTTTCTAAATCTATCCAATGAAATGTCGAAATAACTGGATTTATTCACTGTCTTCCATTTTTCTTTCTACATGCTTTTCCATGTCATCATGTGTGGCAAAACAAGATTCCATTACAGACTAATTATAATGCATTGTTACTGTTATTATGATTAGTCATAATAACTGCTGAGTGTTATTATAAAGAACCCATTTTTCAAGTTGCATGAAATCCCTGCAGTTGCTTTACCTCACTCACCCGTTCCAACATTCAACGAAACTGATACGCGATGACGTTGAAATATATGAGTAGCACCGGATTAAAAAATTCAGGACACAGCGAATATCATATCTAAAGAAAATATCATTTTCAAAACAACACATCTTATTCATCAATCTGTTAAGTATGCTCCCTAACTTTAGCTGAAATTCATCGCTTTAGTAAGTAAAATTGGAAAACACCTGCCATTTTTTTTTTTATTCATTTTTTTTTTTTTTTTTTTTTTGGGGGGGGGGTCATTCCACTTTTCTTTTTACATACTTGAAATGAGAAAAGAATAAGCCCTTTGTTCAATCGTGTGTCATCAGATTAGAGACTGATATAAACTTTGTATATCATTGAGAATCGGTGTTTTTGGAATTCATTGGTGAATATATGTAGGGGTATATTACATATGTATATCAAATATATTAATTGATAAATAATTGAATCTCTATCATGATAAACTTACAACATCAGACATTGATTGACTTTCAGACAATAAGAAGTCAATATTGTGCATCAGCCACATCAATAACATTCTGTGGATAAAACAGACAGAAGTATTATGTTCTTTGTAATAACAGAATGGCCATGTATTTATAATTCCCTTTTCTCTTCTCATAAGGCAACATAGAACAATCATGTTTTTCTTCAGAAACAGATTTTCAGAATGACTCACAACCCTAATCAGCTTAATTTTCTTGCAGTCTGCCC
>NW_028234425.1:26368500-26371000 GCF_977035675.1 Penaeus japonicus | reverse complement strand
TCGTTGTTATTTAGTATATTTTCCCCCAGGTGTTGATTTTTTATCTCAGTACCTCAGTATTTTACCGTTATTATTTGGTATATTTTTGGTATATTTGGTATAGTTTTGGTATATTTTGAGAGAAAAAAAGAAAAACATTTCAAAGAATAACTAAAATAGAAAGCCTGATAAACTAAATTAAAAAGAAGATAGAAAGAGGAGAGAACATAAAAAAAGTGAAAATCAATAAAAACAAAAAAATAAACATAAGATGGACATCTGCAAGCCCTTCTCCCCCCCCCCCCCCTCAAAAAGAAAAAAAAAATCTCAGAAGAAAATTTCTCGGACAGAGAGGTTCAGTTTCGTCAACGCCCGAGTCAGCAGAAATATTACGAGCAAAACCCTCACACGTGCTTGGCCTTCACTTGCTGAGCTGCGTTGCAAAAATAATTGGCGATTAGAATCTTTCTTGCGCCGTGATTGCTTGCATGAAATGGTCGCTGCGGGTCTGGGATGAAGCTCCCATTTCGCCTGCGTCTTGTTTTTCAAGGCCAGGGTGTGGGGAGGTGTGGGTGTGGGTGTGTGTGGGGTTGGGGGTGAGTGTGGGTGTGGGTGTGTGGGGGAGGGGGTGAGTGTGGGTGTGTGTGGGGGGGGGGGTGAATGTGGGTGTGGATGTATGTGTGTGTGTGGGGGGGGTAAGTGTGGGTGTGGGTGTGTGGGGGAGGGGGTGAGTGTGGGTGTGGGTGTGTGGGGGGGTGAGTGGGGTGTGGGTGTGTGGGGTGTTAGGTGGGTGGATGTGTGTGGGAGTGTGGGTGTATGGGTGTGGGTGTGGGTATGTGTATGTGTGTGTATGTGGGCGGGTGTAGGTTTTTCGTGTGTGTGTGTATGTAATAAATACCACAAATCATTCCTTCCCTGCATCATTCACCTCTCCATTTTCCCTCGATCGTTCATCTCAGTTCTCCCCTTCACATTTTTTTCCCTCTTCATCTCCCTTCCTCTTCCTCTTCCTCTTCCTCCCTCTTTCCGCGCATAGGAGTCGAGGGATAAGCTGAATCTCTAGCTCATGATCCTGATCGCCCGCCCACTCCGAGACACACGCCCCCTCTGCGAAGACCTTTTTCTAAGTGTGGTAGAGAGAGCGAGGAATATTAGGCCGGGGGACAGGTAGGGGCTGTAGCAGCATGGCTCTTGCGAAGGGAAAGACGGCACGGACAGTGAAGGGTAGGCAGATAGGTGGAGCAACGAGCGTACGTATATGTGTGTATGTAAGTGGTATAATGGATGTGGTAATGTGGTAATATATATATTAAGGATATATATATATAAATGATATATAGATATAATATAATATATATAATGTATATATATATATATATATATATATATATATATATATATATATATATAAGTACATATGTATATACAAATATATAAATTCATATAAAATTTTATATTTTAAATAATTATTAAATATCCTATATATAATAATATATATATTATATGTATATATATATTCGATAAATATCATATTTACAATATATATATATATAAATAATATATATATATATCATATATATATTATATATATATATATATATATACTATATATATATACATTATATCATATATATATAGATATATATATATATATTATATATATATGACTATTATATATATATACAATATGTATGAATGTATATACATATATTATATATAATAAATATATATATAGTATATATATATAAATATATATATATATATAATATATATTATATATATATAAACATATATATAATACATAATTATAATATTTATATATATAATATATATTAAATATAATATATATATAATGTAATATAACACATACATACATACATACATACATATATAGAATATATATATATATATATAATATATATAATATATATATATATATATCTCTAAATGTGTGTGTATGTTGTGTGTGTGTGTATTGCGTGTGTTGTGTGTGTGTTGTGTGGTGTGTGTGTGGTGTATTTTCTGTGTGGGATATACTAATATATATATCTATATATATATATATATATATATTGTATAGTATAATATATAATGTTATATAATATGATAATAATATATATATATAAATATATATATATATATATCACATAGAATAAAAAAATGAATATATATGTAGAATATATCACAACAGCGAAAACAAATATAAATATAATATATATAATTAATTAAAATATATATATATAATATATATATATATATATATATATATATATATATATTTATATATATATAATAATATATATACATGCATATATATTATCTATATATATATATCTATATAATCATATAATATATATATACATATATATAATACATATATATTATATATATATATATATATAACATATATATATAATATATATATATAATATATATAATATATATATATATAATATAAAGTATAAATATATATATATAATATACAATAATATATATATGCATATATATATATATATTACAA
>NW_028234425.1:26344004-26349004 GCF_977035675.1 Penaeus japonicus | reverse complement strand
CCTCGCCGCTCCCCCGCTCCCTTTTTCCCCCCCGTTTTTTTCTTTTTCTCCTCTCCTTTTCTCGCGCTCCCCTCTTTTCCCCCTTTTCCCCTCCCCCTTTTCCTCTTCCTCTCCCCCGCCCCCCCCCCCCCCCCCCCCCCCGCTGCTTCTTACCCCCCCCCCCCCCACCCCCCCCCCCCTCCCCCCCCCCCCCACCCAACCCCACCCCACAAACCACACACAACAAACAACACACCCCACTCACACACACAACAACCACCCCAACCCCTCAAACCCCCCCCACTAACAAAAACACCCCAAAAAACCCAAACACAAACCCCACACACACACACAAAACACCACACACAACACACATACCCCACACCCACACACACACAAACCCACACACAAACACACACACCACCACACCAACAACCCAACATCAATATACACCCCAAACACTCACACAACCCACACTCACACACAACACCACATAAACCCACACACCTCCCCCACTCACTAAAACACACCACAACACACCCACACACAACACACTCACCCCCCACACACACACCACTCACCACCCCACACACCACACACAACCACACACACACACCCTCACACACACACACCACACACACAACACACCCTCACACCACACACACACCACACTCATCAAACACACACCACATTTCCCCAAAAAACCACACACTCAAAAACCACACACACATACATACTCCTCACAAAGAGAAAAAATCAACCCTGTGTATCAAAGTTCATCTATACTTTATTTCTAACCTCATGGAACCATAGAAAGCAATACGCTCGAATCATATCTTAAATTCATAAAGAGCGCAGGCAGCAATCCCACCCGGAAATACTTCACTATGAATGGCTGACCCAAGCGAAGGGGCGAGAGACCCGTGGTGCTGACACGAGCACTATCGGTCTCCGCCCGATGTCATTTGCTGACGAGATGGGACAGCGACACGATCAGGCGCTGACGGGGACGAGTGTGTTGGCTTCGAGAAAGTGCGTGTCCTGACGGCTCAGTAGCCTAGACATGGGCTATCATTGCTACTCAAATAATTCAGAGTTTTAAACCTAATAAATGTAACCAGGTTTTCCCCTTAGACGATTAGGTTTTAATGGTCATATTTCTTCGGTGTTTTATGGTATGGAAGATTTTAGGTTAGATCTACCTCTTATTCAAAATTATGGACGTTAATAACCGTATGAATAAAAAACATATTCTAAAAGCTAGTCTTGGCTTCCCTCTAAAAGAAAAGCCTTTTTTCATTACGAAAATAGGGAAATGTATATCGTGGTTATAAAATGCTCTTAAAGAATATGAATATTTCAAATAGAAAAAAAAAACACTGAAAAAACGTTCATCTCTTTTCACTCTTGGTATTTTTTCATCAACTATTTTGTTTCAGTTCATATAAAATCTTCCTTGTCCCTCCTTTCCTAAAAAACTACTTTTTACCAGGAAGAAATATTAAAAGAATTAAAAATAGATATATAAAGCATAAAGTAAAATCGTCAGTGCACGAAGTATCTAAATATAAAAAAGGGAAAGAAAAAAAAAGACATATCGAGCAATTAAAATAGTAATAAAACTTCTAGGAAAAATCGAAAGCAGAAAAAAGGTAGATCATAAAAAAAGAAAGAAAAAATCCGACCAGAGACGCGATGCGGATAGAGTAGAGTTGAATTACATTTTTGTTCAACCAAACTGCAAAATTTCACTTCAAGGTAAATAATAGTATTGATCTCATGAAGAGATGATGAAGAAGAAGACATTTTGAGAATATATGCTCCATTATTTTTTCCTGGAGTGAAGTAACACAAAGAAAGGGAGCGGGGGGAGGGAAGGAGAGAGAGAGAGAGAGAGAGAGAGAGAGAGAGAGAGAGAGAGGGAGAGAGAGAGGGAGAGAGAGAGAGAGAGAGAGACGATGAGGAATGTGAGAGAGAGAGAGGAGGAGAGAGAGGAGAGAGAGGAGAGAGAGAGAGGATGAGAGAGAGGAGCTGAGAGAGAGCAGAGAGGGAGAGAGGGATGGAGAGAGAGAGGAGAGAGAGTGAGGTGTGAGGCGAGAGAGAGAGAGCAGAGGAGAGCGAGGAGAGAAGATAGGCGGGAGGAAGAGAGTGAGAGAGAGAAAGATCGGGAAGATTAGAATATGAGAGTAGGAGAAGAGAGAAGGAAGAGAGAGAGAGAAGAGAGAGAGAGAGAGAGAGGAGCAGAGAGCTGAGAGAAAATTAAAGAAGAGAGAGAGAGAGAGAGACTAGGAGAAGAGAGAAAGACTAACATTTGACGTTTGTTGAACTTAATTGATGTACTCGCCCCTTAACCTTTCCCTCAGGAAAAGCTAGCGCCGGCGGAAAACCATGGAAATCGGAGTTGAAAAGTGAATCAACAATCAGCCTAGAATGCTTACCTGGTTCTCACTCTTTCACTTTAGTCTGCGCCCATGAAAAAAGCGCTGTCATCTCTTTCTTGCCTAAAATTTTTCTTCTTATTTTGGTTGATCACTTCTGTTTCCCCTTTTACTATATTAATTGCCCTTTTTCCCCACGTTGTAGTGTTTCTTGTCTTCTAATTGCTCTTGAGATATATTTTGATGTGCTAATGGTGCCTCCTCAACAACTTTGACACTTGTCCTCTCTGCCTCATCATATGTATTTTCTTAATTACCTTTTCCTCTTTCCTTTTCTTTCCTTCCTCTTTCGTCTCTCCCACGTTCTAACTCTTTCCTTGCTCCTCTTCCTCTTTCTTCACTTCTTCTTTCTCATCCTATCTATCCTTCCCTTCTAATTATCCGATTCCATGCGCTTCTTCTTACATCTCATCCGGTTTCTCATAATATTTTTTTTTTCTTTTGTTTCCTTCTTTTCCTCAATTTCTTTTTTTTCCACCCTTTCCTCCCCTCCATTTCCCATCCCCTTCCCACCTCCTGTTTCTTCCTCCCCATCCCCTATCTTTCTTACTTATTGTTCACTCCCTTTCCTCCCATCCATTTTTCATCCCCTTCCCGGCTCCTGTTTCTCCCCCCCCCCCCCCCTGTATCTCTTCTCTCCCCCTTCACTCTCTTTTTGTCGTCTCCCTTTTATCATCAACCTTTTCTCCCCCCCCCCCCACCCTCGTTAGGGAAGGTGAGTCCTAGAAGCCAGCTTTCCCTTTTCCTGAGTCTAGTGTTCTCTGTAGAAGGGTTGAAGAAGCTACTGAGAGGACTTTAGTTACGTGAAAAGGGGATTATGTAAGGCATTTGTGCTGGAAAGGCCATTCTCCTTTTTAAACTGTGGTTGTGTGGAAGCAGCTCTGAGGGTGTTGTAAGTGTATCAGGTGTACGTGAGTCACCATACTCTCATTCACTCACTCACTCACTCATACTTTCACTCTTATTCTTACTCTTGCTCTTGCTCTGACTCTTACTTTTACTCTTACTTTTACTCTCACTTTTACTCTCACTCTCAGTCATCTACTAATGACCCCTTCCTCTGTCCTCGCCAACTCCTCTGTCTCCTCTTCTACCAGCTCTCTTTTTCTAGGCTCTCTCACTGTACATCGTGCGAATATATATATCTATCATGGAAATAAATATTACAATTTATCTACGGGAAAGAAAAAGGGAAGGTTGAGCAGAATAAATAAATCATAATTTTTGAAATCCCTTTAAATTAAAGCAAAAAAAAAAAGAAAAGAAAGAATTTGTACATCTCTTAATGTTATAGGATTTTATTTATTTAGCTCGTGCAATATCACCGAAAAACAAGCAACATCCACAGGCAATATATCTATGTTAATTTGGTTGCTGTTAGATAATAATTCTGTAATATTATTAAACCGAGGAAGGCTGGGATGTTTACATGGATCAATATTACGTAATCGTTAACATTATTTTAATAGAAGTTAGTTTTTGATCAATAGGTCATCTATCAGTTGGAAATTTTCGGGTTTGACGTTTTAATTCAAAGGTCTTGGTGATCACACGAGTCTGAATGAAGTGGAATATATATATATATATATATATATATATATATATATATATATATATATATATATATATATATATATATTGCCATCATTACGTTACTGGTGGTGATGGACCCCACCCCCCACCACCCACCCTCTCCCCACCACCGTTTCCCCCCCCTCCCCCCCCCCCCCCCCCCCCCCACATCACCCCCCCCCCCACCCCCCCCTCTGGTGGTGATGATTATGATGATGTTGATGATGATAATGATAATGATAATGATAATGATAATGATAATGATGATAATGATAATGATGATGATGATGATGATGATGATGATGATGATGATGATGATGATGATGATGATGATGATGATGATGATGATGATGATGATGATGATAATGATAATGATAATGATAATGATAATGATAATGATCATGATCATGATCATGATCATGATCATGATGATGGTGATGGTAATGGCGATGATGTTGCCAATAATAATACAAAATAAACCTCATTTATCTTCAATTTCAGCACCATCTACGACTGTGTCATAATTCTTCCCTATCTCCGAAGTCGAACGTCTAATGACAGCAATATTGCTTCCTCTTACCGTCATATTTCTCACGTGTTCACTCGAACTGATGTGTCAGTGTGCTCATCCGTGCAATCTTTCGCAATGACCTCTGCCATTACCCGGGGTCTTCTCTTCTCAACGTTGCAAATTGCCAATCATTTCTATTCTTGTTCTCTTTTCCTCTTCTAATCAGGCGAGGGAAATTGTGTAATAAGGACGAACGAAAAGAGGAAGAGAGCAAGGGACGCGAGGAATAAAGGAGGGAGCAGCGAAGACAAGGGATAAAGATTAGAAAAAGGAAAATCTCGAGATATTTTACTTGTCTTTCTGTACTTCAAATAGCTCGATTACCATATCTGTATTGATATCTTAATCTATGGCAACACACGAGATGCAACACATCAAGAAAATGTTATACTTCCCAGTTACGTTATCGATAAAATTGTGCACGCATCTACAAACCACCC
>NW_028234425.1:26336504-26339004 GCF_977035675.1 Penaeus japonicus | reverse complement strand
CTCTTCGGGATTGTGAATAATTCAAACATTGCTCCAGCATTTTAACACTCACATCTTTTGTTTATTATTATTATCATTTTAAGTCTAACATATGGGTGTATGTAGTTTAAACAAATATTCTATACCTTATGTCCTTCTCATCCGAATCCACTATATACTAAAAGAATGACAGCTGTAACTCTCCTCGACCATGAAAAGAATTTTCCTTTCCGAAGAAAGACAGACGAAGAAGCTGAACTTTGCCGTGTGAAATATATATATATATATATATATATATATATATATATATATATATATATATATATATATTTATATATATATATATATATATATATACATATATATATATATATATATATATTTATATATAAAATATTTATATATATATATATATATATATAGTATATATATATATATATATATATTGTAATCAATAGTGGGTGAGGGTGTGACATATACATAAATATATCTATATATATTATTATATATATATAATATATATATATACATATACATATATAAATATATATATAATTTATATATATACATAATATATACATAAACATATACATATATATATATATATATATATATATATATATATATATATACATATACATATATATATATATATATACATAAATATATATATATTGTAATCATCATATGACATTACTGTTACGATCGTCGTCGAGAAGTCAGCCATAAAATTAATTAGACAAATGAGAGACGACATGAACCAGACGAGAAGCTACTCCCGCTACCGATACTCCTGACACACGGCTGCCAAGGCGCTAATAATTCACACTCTCAGAGGAGGCTTTGTGCACACAGCTTCGACAAACTCTGTTTAGTAGATGTTAAAACTCGTCCTTAACAACGTCATCTAATTAGCAGTAGACATTACCCATCGAAATTAGATCAATAGCATACTAATGAGTCATGCAATTGCTTCTCGTTATTTTGTAACTTAATTCAAATTTCCCCGTGCGAAAATCTCTAACGTTCTCAAAGCTACACCAGCTGTTCTACAGTTTTATTACCACGCTATGTATGATAGCAAAGTTTTACGAGTTACCCCCTGTGCAAGTATAAGCAGTTGGTAGCTATAATTCCTCGCGTGAATTTAATGAAAGAGTATTCATCATAAGAAATATTTAGGCCGTTCGCGCGCTCGTGTTGTTGTTGCCAACTCCGGCGTTGTTTTCGTTAGCGTTTCGTCGTCGTTTCCGTTTGCCCAACTGAGGTCAGGTACGTGTGTAGTAAATATAACATCACTCTTGTAATTACACTTATCATTATAAAAATCCGTCTAACAATCATATTGGATTTTAGAATCGGGGTGTAATTATTTGATTATGATTGGCACTGTGCATTTCCTATATAATATAAGCAGTTAATCGAAAGTATTTATTTTAGTTCATCTTCAAGAGGATATCATGCTTCATAATATAATTTAAAGACATTTTTGTTTTAGTTATCTTCTTACTGATCCATCTATTGTAGAACCGTTAACATAGCGATAATATTCGAGAGAGAGAGAAAGAGAGAGAGAGAGAGAGAGAGAGAGAGAGAGAGAGAGAGAGAGAGACGCAGAGAGAGAGAGAGAGAGAGAGAGAGAGAGAGAGAGAGAGAGAGAGAGAGAGAGAGAGAGAGAGAGAGTGAGAGAGGGAGAGGTGAGGGAGAGGAGATGAGGAGTGAGTGGAGGAGAGGGAGGAAGGGGAGAGAGAGAAGAGGTGAGAGAGAGGTGAGAGATGAGAGGAGAGAGAGAGAGCGGGAGAGGCAGAGGGGGAGTGAATGAGATGAGAGAGAAGAAGAGAGAGAAAGAAAAAAGAAAAAAAAGAGGATAGAAAAAAAAAAAAAAACAGGATTTTCACCTTGATAACTGGATGCCGTCATAACTAAGAGCTCGAATATGAGAATATGAACTTGAGATCATAGTGCAGTGAATCAGATCTAAAGAATAATGAAAATATATGTGCATCGTAAAATAACTTACAATTTACAAAGGTTTGGAGTGGACAGTTTTTAATCTCAACTAACTGCTAATGCGCTATTTTACCTGTTATCAATATTTTGACTATAACTACCACTTCGGCTATTGCCACTTTTGCAACAGTTGCAACAAATCGATCTAACTTTCAACTCATGTATTCGGGGTAATAACGAAAATAATTATAACATTTAGTTTATGAACGATAAAAAAATGATTAAAATAATATTAATGTAGCTATTTCTATGAAGAATCTAGAGCAAAGATAAAAAAAAACAAAAAACATTAGAGTAAAGAAGAAGAAAAGAAGAATAGATGTAATCCTGAAATAATTTACCATTGATAATGATATTTCACCTCTATGGTACTTATTTAATCATGTTTTTTTTTTTTTTTTTTTTTTTTTTTTTTTTTTTATTTTTTTTAATTTTTTTTTTTTTTTTTTTTTTTTTTTTTTTTTTTTTTTTTTTTTTTTTTTTTTTTTTTATGCCGCATCCTAACTTCAAA
>NW_028234425.1:26306504-26314004 GCF_977035675.1 Penaeus japonicus | reverse complement strand
GAGAAAGAGAGAGAGAGAGAAAGAGAGGGAAAGAGAGAGAGAGAGAGAGAGAGAGAGAGAGAGAGAGAGAGAGAGAGAGAGAGAGAGAGAGAGAGAGAGAGAGAGAGAGAGAGAGAGAGAGAGAGAGAGAGAGAGAGAGAGAGAAGGAAAGAGAGAGAGAGAGAGAGAGAGAGAGAGAGAGAGAAAGAGAGGGAGAAAGAGAGAGAGAGAGCGGGAGAAAGAGAGAGAGAGAGAAAGAGACAACCATGACGAAAATAAGAGAGCGTGCTCATGTTCCGAGGTAGTTTCGGGACACGCAGCGTAATCCCCTCTTTGGCAGCAATCCTGGCTAAGAGGCGGAAACAACAATACCAGTTTGGGATTACCACATACGTGAAATATATTGCAGAAAGGACTTGCAAGAAGGCTAGCATATGGCCGCTTTGTATTTGTTACTTTTTTTCCTGCTCTTTTATATCTTAACTAGGAAGGCTTAGTGGGGAAAGAAAGATAAAGGAAAAAGGAGTTGAATAAAAAAAGGAGGAAATTATCAATGAATTTCCTAAAAGGTAAATGTTATCTAATACACTCAGGAAAATATGCTCGTAAAGATATGCTTCCGACATCTCGTAAAGGCTTTTGCAAAATGCCATAAAAAACACGTCCTTCGTTATGACTCTAAAAGCGACAAAGGAGAACGATTATCTCCTGGTGAAATGCTTCATCCCTCGCCGAGCATGAAACAGAAAGTGTTCAAGCGCTTTCTGAATATGAGATACAGAGTGGGTGTGTAATAAAGCAGTAATAACAGTTATATGATGTAATGCATATATTGATGTTAAGGGAAGCAGAAGAAAGCGGAAGAGAAGATATTAAAAAAAAGAAAAAAAAAAAAGATAAGGAAGAAGAGGACAAGGGCAAAGAAAAGAAGAAGAAAAAAGGTAAAATTTGAGGTAAGAGAGAGAAGAAAGAAGAAAAAAGAAAAAAGTAAATAAATATGAGGTGGAAGAGACGATGAGGAAGAATTATCAAAAGGTGAGACGATTCCCGTGTTGCAATAAGAGAGCGATGTTCCTTAGCGACCTCATAACGGTGAGACCCGGTTGCTTAAAGTTATTAAACAAATCACAAGGGAATCATTTCTTTCATCGACATAGAGCGCAAGAGAGGGGGGTCGTCTTCCTCATAGTCATGTTCGTTTTCGGCTTCGTCTTCGTCACACACACACACACACACACACACACACACACATTCTCCCTCTCTCTCTCTCTCTCACACACACACACACACACACACACACACACACACACACACACACACACACACACACACACACACACACACACACACACACACACACATATTCTCTCTCTCTCTCTCTCTCTCTCTCTCTCACACACACCCACACACTCACACACACACATTCTCCCTCTCTCTCTCTCTCACACACACACCCACACACTCACACACACACATTCTCTCTCTCTCTCTCTCTCTCACACACACACACCCACACACTCACACACACACATTCTCTCTCTCTCTCTCTCTCTCACACACACACACACTCTTGTATATTACTTGTCTTTCAAGCTTCATGTGAAGGTCTACTAATAACTAGCAATAAAGCATAATTATGTAGGCTAATGACTAATGAGTCATTATTTTGTTTAAGAAGGATTCAAATACAGGATGATATAACGGCAACATACCTAACTATTGACCTTTTTTCTCGTGAGGAAGCAAAACATTTTTTAGGAAGCAAAAACAATTTTCAGGAAGCAAAAACAATTTGCAGGAAGCAAAAACAATTTGCAGGAAGCAAAAACAATTTTCAGGAAGCAAAAACAATTTTCAGGGAGCAAATATATTTTTTAGGAAGCAAAAACAATTTGCAGGAAGCAAAAACATTTTTTAGGAAGCAAAAACAATTTTCAGGAAGCAAAAACAATTTTCAGGGAGCAAAAATATTTTTTAGGAAGCAAAAACAATTTTCAGGAAGTAAAAACACTTTTCAGGAAGCAAAAACAATTTTCAGGAATCAAAAACAATTTTCAGGAAACAAAAACAATTTTCAGGAAGTAAAAACACTTTTCAGGAAGCAAAAAAAATTTTCAGGAATCAAAAACAATTTTCAGGAAACAAAAACAATTTTCAGGAGGCAAAAACAATTTTCAGGAAGCAAAAACATTTTTCAGGAAGCAAAAACAATATTCAGGAAGCAAAAACAATTTTCAGGAAGCAAAAACATTTTTTTTAGGAAGCAAAAATAATTTTCAGGAAGCAAACACAATTTTCAGGAAGCAAAAACAATTTTCAGGAAGCAAAAACAATTTTCAGGAAGCAAAAACATTTTTTTAGGAAGCAAAAATAATTTTCAGGAAGCAAACACAATTTTCAGGAAGCAAAAACATTTTTTTAGGAAGCAAAAATAATTTTCAGGAAGCAAACACAATTTTCAGGAAGCAAAAACAATTTTCAGGAAGCAAAAACATTTTTTTAGGAAGCAAAAATAATTTTCAGGAAGCAAACACAATTTTCAGGAAGCAAACACAATTTTCAGGAAGCAAAAACAATTTTCAGGAAGCAAAAACAATTTTCAGGAAACAAAAACAATTTTCAGGAAGCAAAAACAATTTTCAGGAAGCAAAAACAATTTTCAGGAAGCAAAAACAATTTTCAGGAAGCAAAAACAATTTTCAGGAAGCAAAAACAATATTCAGGAAGCAAAAACAATTTTCACATTCCATAATCGAATCATTAAGGAAATGATTATCAAAGTATGGTATAACTATGAATATTCTTTTATGGTATTAATTCAGTCATATCTTGCAGTCGTTCCCGATGGTAACTTCAAAAGAAATCATAATGTATGTTTGCATTTTAGTAGACACATAATGTATGTAAGGACAGGTGTAATTAAGATTAAATAATGATTAAAGGGAAATTTGCCGCGGCTGATATACAATTTCCTTTGTTATTTAATTTAAAGCATTTGTTATATGTGACTCACATGACTATGGGAATTACGTTTTCGTGAAATCAATAGATGGGGCTAAGATAGTGAGATAAAGCTTACATATGCGATGAAACATCCTTACATCTTTATTATTCAATTCTGTTCTTAAAGGAGTTGATGTAGATGTCATGAAATAAGAATAATAACCGATAAATAAGATTTGAAGTTTTTCATTTATTGTTCGTTCTTGAAATATGTATTACGATACGAAACATATGAACTTATACATTTACACTAAATCATACGTCTAAAATCCCTCTTTTGGATAGCATGGTACAATAACGCGGTTTACATTCCCGTCTGCCAATGTCTCTCTCTCTCTCTATATCTATCTATCTATCTATCTCTCTCTCTCTCTCTATCTATCTATCTATCTCTCTCTCGCTCTCTCAATCTCTCTCTCTCTCTTTCTTTCTCTGTCTGTCTCTCCCCCTCTCTCTCCTCTCGCTCTCTCTCTCTCTCTCTCTCTCTCTCTCTCTCTCTCTCTCTCTCTCTCTCTCTCTCTCTCTCTCTCTCTCTCTCTCTCTCTCTCTCTCTCTCTCTCTCTCTCTCTCTCTCTCTCTCTCTCTCTCTCTCTCTCTCTTAGAAACACACACACTCATTTTCTATTTATTAACATAACTCACCCGTGAAATTATAAGCAAAGGATTATATTAACAATTTGCCATTCCATAAGCTGTATTTGTCAGGTAATCCGAATCTATTAAAGGCATACATATTTAATATGAGCTCTCCCCGCCTTTCCTCGAAAAAAATACAGATATAGATTTCTGAGAGAAACTTACCCTTAAAAAGGCAGCACCCTCCCTCATAAAATAGTTTTCTTTTTTATACATAAATATATAGAGAGAAATATATAGAAAAATAGATATATAGAGAGATAGAGAGAGAGAGAGAGAGAGAGAGAGAGAGAGAGAGAGAGAGAGAGAGAGAGAGAGAGAGAGAGAGAGAGAGAGAGAGAGAGAGAGAGAGAGAGAGAGAGAGAGAGAGAGAGAGAGAAAGAAAGATATATAGAGAAAGGGGGGAGGGAGAAAGAGAGAGAAAGAGATAGAGAGAGAGGAGAGAGAGAGAGAAAGAGATAAAGAGAGAAGTGGGAGGGAGAGAGAGAGAGAAAGAGATAAAGAGAGAAGTGGGAGGGAGAGAGAGAGAGAAAGAAAGATAGATAAACAGACAGAC
Source organism: Penaeus japonicus (assembly GCF_977035675.1). Lineage (NCBI taxonomy): Eukaryota > Metazoa > Arthropoda > Malacostraca > Decapoda > Penaeidae > Penaeus > Penaeus japonicus. The sequence goes on along the minus strand of NW_028234425.1, from coordinate 26,309,830 downwards.
AGATAGACAGATAGATAGATAGATAGATAGATAGATAGAGAGAGAGAGAGAGAGAGAGAGAGAGAAAGGAAAAAAAGACTTCATCCGCTAAGACTTAAGCAGCCCTCAACGAGAAGCCTCTCGAAGAGCAGGTCTTTAGAGACCTTCTGTTACTCTAAGTCTTCCGCAGTTGTGAATTTGTGATCCCTACAAAGGTCGTCGATGGAGTGTCGTGACCTGTTGAATTCGGGAAATAAGAGGGAGTGAAAATAGAGAAATTCGGAGATGAGTGGAATTCCTCGATCAAGAGAGGGAATGAAAAGATGAAGAGAAAAGAAGACGAAATATTCTGGGAATGTGCCGAATGCGAGGGTCATAGTACATCAGAAGTACCCTCCCGTACTGGAGGCGAAGGGAGACGGGCCGGCGTGAAGAAAAACTGTGAATGATGAGTATTTCCTTTGTGAAATAATTTTCACATTGTACAAAAATTAAACATACAGTAAGAGGGAAGGAACTCGAGCATTTTCAAGCCAAGTAAACTTATAACACTTGTATTGTCTTGTTGAAGAGATGCGGGAATGTTTTCTACACACCTCTTTCATTTCCTTTGAGCAATAACAATGATGCAACTTTTTCCTCTCTTTCTTTATTTCTTATATGTGTAAAGCAAGAGATAATGAAAAGAGAATGGCAAAGCAAGGCCTGTTACATATTGCTACTTTAGTTAAAAAGAATGGGAAATTGATATATTTAATTTTCGTTATAATTCCGGCTAGCGAATTGTTAATGAGCAGAGTGTATATTAATAGACAATGTCTTTATATAAAGAAGGTGTGTGTGTGTGTCTGAGCATATATGCTTACATACTTCTCGCTTTCTGTCTGTCTTCTCTATTTTCCTCCCCACTCCCTCCACTTCTCTCTTTCTGTTTGTCTTCTCCATTTCCCTCCCCACTCCCTCCACTTCTCTCTTTCTGTCTGGCTTCTCTATTTTCCTCCCCAGTCCCTCTACTTCTCTCTTTCTGTCTGTCTTCTCTATTTTCCTCCCCACTCCCTCCACTTCTCTCTTTCTGTTTGGCTTCTCTATTTTCCTTCCCACTCCCTCCACTTCTCTCCTCCTGTCTGTCTTCTATATTTTCCTCCCCACTCCCTCCACTTCTCTCCTCCTGTCTGTCTTCTATATTTTCCTCCCCACTTCTCTCCTCCTGTCTGTCTTCTATATTTTCCTCCCCACTCCCTCCTCCTGTCTGTCTTCTATATTTTCCTCCCCACTCCCTCCACTTCTCTCCTCCTGTCTGTCTTCTATATTTTCCTCCCCACTCCCTCCACTTCTCTCCTCCTGTCTGTCTTCTATATTTTCCTCCCCACTCCCTCCACTTCTCTCCTCCTGTCTGTCTTCTATATTTTCCTCCCCCTCCCTCCTCTCCCTCTTAAAGCAGAGCTAAGAGCCTCTTCTTAGGAAGCAGTGTTGTCACATCCCTCCTTCGCACGCCGATTCGCTTCCTCCATTCAATATCTTTGGGAGCAATTCTTGGATATTGTCTTTCCCTCTCTCACTGTCTCTGTTTTTCTGTTTTGTTCCCGGAGAGAAGATCAAATGAAAGCAATTTCCTCCCGCATCCTTTCCACAAGGGGGGGGGGGGGGGGGGGGGGGGGGGTATATTTTTATAGGGGGGGGGGGGGGGGGGGGGGTGGGGGGGGGGGGGGGGGGGGTGGGGGGGGGATATATTAAAACCGTTCTAATTCAATTTCGAAATTTGATTTCTGTTCAATTTCAAGAGACCAAGGGAATGTGCTTTCCTAAAAAGCCCTCCCAACTTTTGTAGTAACTACGTTCGAGTGATTTTAGTTTCGTTCGTGGCAAACTTTGCTCCTATTAAGGTCTTTTATTGATATTGATTTTGGAAGTTTGTTTACAGACATGCCTCTTATGGTTCCCTAAATGTTGTTGAATTATAGTACCGACTTATAAGATAAAAATCTGATGGATTCGAGTGGCTGAATGTATAGAACGTGTATGTATACGTGTTTATATGGACCTGTGCATACGCGTGTCTGTAAATGTGCACTTGAGTATGCTTGAAGAAGTCCTGTTTGTGATGGAACGAATAGGCATAGAAAGAAACAAAGTGTAACATTCACTTTTAGCATTTTCTCGTGCAACAATTTATATATCTACCCACTGTTGCTCTTGCATGTCGAGCGTATTTGTCGCTTCCGTAGTCACTCAAACCATGGCTCTTTGTCGATGTTCAATCGTTTGTGAGATGGATTCATATATATAAATATTTTTTAATACTTTTTCAATAGTATATTGTCATACTGGAGGGAAGAGAGAGAGAAAGAAAGAGAGAGAGGGGGGGGGGAGACACAGAGAGAGGGGAAGAGACAGACAAAGATATATATATATATATAATATCTTATATATAAATATATATATATTATATATATATATATATATATATATTGTATAAACAGTATATATGTTTATATATATATATATATATATATATATATTATATATATATATAAATATAATATTCATGGTTATGTATGTTTTACTATATATATATTATATATATATTTATATATATATATATATATATATATATATATATATATATATATGTACATATATATATATTATATATATATATATATATATATATAATATATATATATATATATACATATATATGTATGTATAATATATATATATATATATATATATATATATATATTATATATATATACATACATATATATGTATATATATATATATATATATATATATATATACATATATATATATATATATATATATATATATATATATATATATATATATACATATATATATGCACACACACACACATGTAGAATAATTTAGATATTATTCTACTGAATCATGATTTAAATCGCCAATCCGCTTTGCACACGAAGGGGAGCAAAAGCTTTTTCCTTGAAGGCATTAGATGAAATCTTGTTCGTTGGCATCAGTTTACAAACACTCTTGTTATTTCTTCGAATTATCTTTATTTCACTCTCTCTCTCTCTCTCTCTCTCTCTCTCTCTCTCTCTCTCTCTCTCTCTCTCTCTCTCTCTTTCTCTCTCTCTTTTTTTTTCTCTCTCTCTCTCTTTTTTGTGGGTTATGTATTTGGAATGATGATTGTTGTTTAACGTCTTATTGCGAAATTAAGATTAATGTTGACAAGAACTATGTTGCGTAATTAAGATTAATGTTGATAAAAATGATACTGTTTCGTAGAAAAATCATTGTCAATAATACAAACGTGTAATGCCCACTTTGACAGCATCTACATTTCTAATAAGTAACAACATATA
>NW_028234425.1:26251504-26254004 GCF_977035675.1 Penaeus japonicus | reverse complement strand
TTTTTTCTTGGCCTTAATAAATTTGTTGTTAAACTAGTGTTCACTATAACCCGTTTCTAACTATGGCAATAGTCTATGGACATGTACCCCTAAGTTCAAAGTTCGCAGACGCTAACAAGGGCAATGCCATAGGGGTTGGTGGGTGGGTTGTGTGCATGGGGGGGGGGGGGGGGCTAAGACCAAAGGAGAAGGAGGGGGGGAGGGGGAGGCAGTCCAGACGGGCTCTCCAAGACAAAGCATTGCCCAAACTTCGCGACTTCTTGTTCAATTTGCTCGCTGAAGTTCGGCGCTTAAGCTTATCTCCTCCCTGTTTCTTTTCCTTCTTCTTGAATATCTTTTTCTTTTGGAAACTATTTCAATTTTTACTTGCTTTAACTAGAGCAATGCACAAGCAAAAACTCTCGGCTCAATGAGGATTTAAATGGAAAGTGTTTTTCCCTGTTCCGGCGAGGTAAAACTACCTGAAAATGGCGGGATTTTGGGATGCAAATACATGCACGGAAGCAAAGTTGGAGTTGCTCTTGCAAGCGAGCAGATGATTGACAAGCATGAACATAACATAGGCTGGCAGAATATATCACAGTTTACTTCAAGTTTACTTCAGAGCACAATGTATATCGTATTGAAATAACTTCGCAAACAGTAAAAATTCTGTGAAGAAAGGCTATGTAGATTCGCATGTATATAGCAAAGAAGGTTCTAGATAGATAGATAGATGAATAGATAAATTCTTAGAGAACAGAATGTTGATAGGTCAGGATATATGATTATTTTAACTATATTTGTCTCTCTCTCTCTCCTTCACTCTTTTTCTTTCTCTGTCCCTCTCCCTCTCCGTCTCCCTCTCCCTCTCTTATTTTGTTTAATTCTTTAAGATAATATTTTTAGTCAATTTTTTTGTGTTATTTAAGCTGGTAAATATCCATAAGAAATGATACGATTTTTTTTTATATCATTGTTTTACTATTTATCATTAATATTTTCATTATTATCATTATGATCATTATTATTACTGATATTACTTTTATCATTTTTATCATCATCATGGTAATCAGTATAGCTATTATCATTATTGCTTTTGTTATTATTGTTATCACAATAATTATTATCATTTTCATTTTATCCTCATTGATATTTCTTGTCATGTAATTTTTATTTTCATTGTCATTATCATCATTATCGATATCATTATTATTACTTGTATTGATAGTAATAATAATATTACTATTATCATGATTATATATCAAATACATAATAGTATGTTAGATCTCTCTCTTTCTCTCACTCTCTCTCTCTCTCTCTTACTCTTACCCTTTCTCTCACTCTTTTTTTTTCTCTCTCTCTACCTCTCTCTCTCTCTCTCTCTCTCTCTCTCTTTCTCTCTCCCTCTCTCTCTCTCTCTTTCTCTCTCTCTCACACACTCCCCCCCTCTCTCTCTCTCTCACACACACTCCCTCCCTCTCCCCCCCCTCTTTCTCTATCTCCTTCCCTCCTCCCCCATCTCACTCGCTCGCTCATACACCCCCCCCCCCTCCCCCCTCCTTCCGCTGTCATTCTATTTCCTCGCTTTATTTTCTTCTCTTGACTCGCTCCGCGCATAAATCTTCTCTTCCAGACCCTAGCATTCCTACTCTTTGTTCTGCTGATAGCATTTTGATCGCGAGGGAAGAGCTATACAATACTCGTGTCCCTGTTTCTTCATTTGTCTGTTTACGACTGATGTTTTTCTCACTTCCGTCAATGTCCTTTATCGGTTTTGTTACACCTTATTTCATGTTAGTTTTTTTTTTCTTTTTTTTTTCTTCTTCTTCTTCTTCTCTATCTCTCTTTTATATTGTTTCTTCTCTCTTTTCTATTCTTTTATAACTAGTTTATTATATATGTCTTTTTTTTCATCCATACCCTTTCTGTCCTTATTTTTATAAATGGTTTATTTTTCCAAAACCAAAGTAGATTTGGTTGTGTTGGTCCGTCGCAGTAGAGCATTCTTTTCTCTGCCTCAAAACCTATGATATGAAAAGAACGCGGCAGTCTACATACTGCCGCCACCCCACTTTAGGTACACTGAAACTGAAAGTCAATCAACATCGAGCTTAAAGCAGAAAGGCAATATCAACAGTATTCCAATTAAAGTTGAACGAAACATAATTATATTTATTTGTGGCCAAAAAAATTTGTGGGATGAATGATTCCGACATCTATATTCCATACTCCATAGTGGGGTGGCGGCAGTATGTAGACTGCCGCGTTCTTTTCATATCATAGGTTTTGAGGCAGAGAAAAGAATGCTTTACTGCGATGGACCAACACAACCAAATCTACTTTGGTTTTGGAAAAAATATCAGTCTTTTTCAGTGTTCAGAGATCTAATAGGTTTAATTGACCAATTATCTAATTGAGGGAATAATAATGAATGGTCTCATGTGGCACCTACTACACTCAATCAATGTCAACAAGACAGATATCTTATGTGTGAGCCGAGATACGAGCGTTAATTGGT
>NW_028234425.1:26239004-26246504 GCF_977035675.1 Penaeus japonicus | reverse complement strand
TATATATATATATATATATAATGTATGTGTGTGTGGCAGTGCTTACATACACACATACATAAATATTTATATGAAAAATAAATGTATTCACTATTTCCTGCTGCATGCCCATTGATAAATAGGAGTTGCATAAAGCGATAATGCATTGCCTTTCCTCCATACTTGGCACCACATAAATCGTCTCACACTTGTATCGCATGTTAAAACTCCCCGTCTCCTTGTTTGACTTGCATGTTTAGAAGTATTCCTGTAAAAGTCAAAACGCGAACCTGAGTTTTAAATGAAAAATTTCCGTTTATTTTAAAATATTTCAAAATTTATTTATTTATTTGTATTTATTTATTTATCTATCTATTTATTTATCTATTTTGTAAATCGAGTAAAGTACTTTTGTTAGTTGTACTATAATTGTGATTCCCCCCCCTGACCATTTGATCTACAATTCTAAGAAAGAAAAGTGTTATGGCTCTTAATTATGAGAGATAGATAGATAGATAGATAGATAGAGAGAGAGAGAGAGAGAGAGAGAGAGGGAGAGAGAGAGAGAGAGAGAGAGAGAGAGAGAGAGAGAGAGAGAGACAGAGGCAGAGAATAGATAGAGAATAAGATAAAAAAAAGAAAGTGAAAAAGAGAGAGGAAGATAGAGAGATAGAAAGTACATATATATAACACATATACTGGTGTTTGTATGTCATGTAATGTGTTATATCAATTATGCATACCCTGATGATATACATACATAAACTCCTACTTACATCCCTGTCAATCGAAATAGCATTCTTTACTCTAGCAAACTCACATCTTCTTTCTTATATTCGTAAAAACTAGCCATAACTCCCTTCACATATATGAACAATATGCTAATATAACTTTCTTTTTCTACGTAACTCCTAATACCCTTGACAAGAATACGAATAAGAATAAGGACAAAAACATGATCAAATATGCTTCGTTTCTCAAATACAATTCTTATTTGATGTATGTCTTGTTATTTCTTGAAGGAAAGACGGAAGAAAATGTAATACAACACACGTATCAAAATATGACGTATGCTCCCCGTAGGCTTTTTATGCTGGCTGTGTAATATCCTAGTGGTCTGTGATGTTTTGATTGAATTCTGACCTAACTGACTTTTCTGGATTATGCTTTATCTATTGTTGTTTCCTTTTTCATGTTGGTTCTTATTCCATTTTCATTTTTCTTTATTTCTTAAAAAAATCACTAATCAGTTTTCACTTTTTTTCTTAATTAAACTTATTCTCTCTTTCTTTTTATATGTCTGCATCTCTCTCTCTCTCTCTCTCTCTCTCTCTCTCTCTCTCTCTCTCTCTGTCTCTCTTTCTTTCTTTCTCTCTGTCTCAGTCTCAGTCTCAGTCTCTCTCTCTTTCTCTCTCTCTTTCTCTCTCTTTCTTTCTCTCTCTCTCTCCCTCTCTCTCTCCCTCTCTCTCTCTCTCTCTCTCTCTCTCTCCCTCTCTCTCTCCCTCTCTCTCTCCCTCCCTCCCTCTCCCTCCCTCCCTCTCCCTCTCCCTCTCTCTCTCTCTCTCTCTCTCTCTCTCTCTTACTCCATCTCTATCTCTCGTTGTTGTTGTTGTTTTTTTCGTTTTAGATGTAATTAAGATAATGCACAATGAAATAGAGTTCTGACCCTTTTAACAGCAAACAACAAATGAGAAATATATCGGGTATGTCAATGTAAGTCAGTATCGATATAAAGCTTAACTTTGCAACAATAACCATTTACTTATTGACTTTATATAAATCAACAATGCATGTCATCAAAATAATGTGTAAATGATATTACAATTACTTTTCTCTTATTATTACCATGAGTAATATTTTTTTTCACTTTCAGGATAATTATGACAATAACAATAATGATGGTTGCAATGGCTACAGTCATCATCATTAATGTTACTTTTATTATTCGTGTTGCTGATGTATCGTAAAGTCTTGAAGGAAGAATAGATAAAGACAATAAAAGTAATAACAACAGTTGTAATAATGATGATAAAAGAATAATGATAGTAATTATGATAACAACAATTATGATAATAATAAGATAAGGTAAAAAGGAGAGGGATAAAAGGTAGTTCTTAAATGATGAGGAATAGAATAAATATGAGTCGATTTCCAATGATTATAATGAATGAGTGATAATGGCAATTAACAAATAGCAACGACAGCAGTAATAATGTTATCTTATTGAAATAAAACAGCAGGAAAAAATTTTATGATTCTAATAATATGAGTTTATATATACATTTCCAATAGTTTTATATTATCAATACTAACATTATCAATAATAGGTGTAATAGGATACAGTAGTAGCAATAGTAATCGCATTAATAGAATTGATGACCATAAAACAATTCAAAAGTAACTGATTTAAGTCCGCCCTTCAGTGTATAAAGTCTAAAAATAAAGAAATAAATAATAATAATACAAAAAGTTAATAATCATTTTACTCTGTTAAGACTAATTATTTTAAAAATTAAATTCATTAATATAAAAAGAATATATAATTTTGGTATAAAAACAACGAACATTGCATAACAATTAGTGCTAACACAATCAATTTCCTTCACATTACCATAAAACACATATCAGGCAAGACTCATAACTAATGTTTTCAGACCACAACCAGTAGACGTGGAAATTATTATCCTTATAATAAAACAATTTCGCGAAACAAATGCGGTGGGAGCAGACGGGATTACCTTGGGTTTTATTAGGGATAATTTACTCGCAATTGCATTTTATAAAAACGATCATCACTGGTCACTGGTGTTTTCCCCTCGCTTTGGAAACATGAGATTGTAAAAAACAATTTTCAATTTTGGGGGTATAAACGACATGAATTACCGTCCCATTACAATACTCCTAGCAATATTAGCTATTAAAAAAAAAAAAAAAAAAAAAAAAAAAAAAAAAAAAAAAAAAAAAAAAATCCCCATTCAAGACGCTCCTTTCTGAATATTGAAAACCTTTATTCAATATTCAATTCCCACGTTGAAAGATTACGCGAACCCTCCTGTAATTATCTTCATTATTATCATTATTTTTATTTAGTCTTCTTTTTAAACATATTTTCGATCATTTGATTTTTCGGTGTGTTGTTGGATGGAGGGGATCCTTACATTTTTTTTTTTTTTTCATTCTACGATTAGAATAAAGCTCGAAAGTACAACAAGGAATACATGTAAACTAATACTGTGGCGAAGTCAATGTTAATATATATATATATATATAATATATTATATATATTATATATATATATATATAGATATTAGATATATATAAATATATATATATACAAGACTTATAGATATATATATATATATATATTTATATATAGATATATAAGATATATATATATAATATAATATAATGTATGTGTGTGGTGGCCTTGCTTACATACACACATACTTAATATTTATATGAAAATAAATGTTTTCACTAGTTCCTGCTGCATGCCCATTGATAAATAGAAGTTTCTAAAGCGATAATCATTGCCGTCCTCCATACGTTGGCACCACATAATCGTCTCACAACTGTATCGCTTGTTAAAACTCCCCGTCTCCTTGTTTGACTTGCATGTTTAGAAGAAGTATTCCTGTAAAAGTCAAAACGCGAACCTGAGTTTTAAATGAAAAATTTCCGTTTATTTTTAAATATTTCAAAATTTATTTATTTATTTGGATTTATTTATTTATCTATCTATTTATTTATCTATTTTGTAAATCGAGTGAAGTACTTTTGTTAGTTGTACTATAATTGTGATTCCCCCCCTGACCATTTGATCTACAATTCTAAGAAAGAAAAGTGTTATGGCTCTTAATTATGAGAGAGAGATAGATAGATAGATAGATAGATAGATAGATAGATAGATAGATAGAGAGAGAGAGAGAGGGAGAGACAGAGAATAGATAGAGAATAAGAGAAAAAAAAGAAAGTGAAAAAGAGAGAGGAAGATAGAGAGATAGAAAGTACATATATATAACACATATACTGGTGTTTGTATGTCATGTAATGTGTTATATCAATTATGCATACCCTGATGATATACATACATAAACTCCTACTTACATCCCTGTCAATCGAAATAGCATTTTTTACTCTAGCAAACTCACATCTTCTTTCCTATATTCGTATAAACTAGCCATAACTCCCTTCACATATATGAACAATATGATAATATAACTTTCTTTTTCTACGTAACTCCTAGTACCCTTGACAAGAATATGAATAAGAATAAGGACAAAAACATGATCAAATATGCTTCGTTTCTCAAATACGATTCTTATTTGATGTATGTCTTGTTATTTCTTGAAGGAAAGACGGAAGAAAATGTAATACAACACACGTATTAAAAGATGGCGTATGCTCCCCGTAGGCTTTTTAGGCTGGCTGTGTAATATCCTAGTGGTCTGTGATGTTTTGATTGAATTCTGACCTGACTGACTTTTCTGGATTATGCTTTATCTATTGTTGTTTCCTTTTTCATATTGGTTCTTATTCCATTTTCATTTTTCTTTATTTCTTAAAAAAATCACTAATCAGTTTTCACTTTTTTCTTAATTAAACTTATTCTCTCTTTCTTTTTATATGTCTGCATATCTCTCTCTCTCTCTCTCTCTCTCTCTGTCTCTCTTTCTTTCTTTCTCTCTGTCTCAGTCTCAGTCTCAGTCTCTCTCTCTTTCTCTCTCTCTTTCTCTCTCTTTCTTTCTCTCTCTCTCTCTCCCTCTCTCTCTCCCACTCTCTCTCTCTCCTCCTCTCTCTCATCTCTTTCTCTCTCTCTCTCTCTCTCTCTCTCTCTCTCTCTCTCTCTCTCTCCCTCTCTCTCTCCCTCTCTCTCTCCCTCTCTCTCTCCCTCCCTCCCTATCCCTCCCTCCCTCTCCCTCCCTCCCTCTCCCTCTCCCTCTCTCTCTCTCTCTTACTCCATCTCTATCTCTCGTTGTTTTTTTTTTTTTTCGTTTTAGATGTAATTAAGATAATGCACAATGAAATAGAGTTCTGACCCTTTTAACAGCAATCAACAAATGAGAAATATATCGGGTATGTCAATGTAAGTCAGTATCGATATAAAGCTTAACTTTGCAACAATAACCATTTACTTATTGACTTTATATAAATCAGCAATACATGTCATCAAAATAATGCGTAAATGATATTACAATTACTTTTCTCTTATTATTACCATGAGTGATATCCTCTTTCACTTTCAGGATAATTATGACAATAACAATAATGATGGTTGCAATGGCTACAGTCATCATCATTAACCCATTGCAGACGGAGATAAATTTGCTTGCCCAGTCTCCAGGATAGGTTTTATTTTAGAGAGAGACCGCTTGAAGCAATATAATTTGATGCATCCCACTCTCTTTCAGTCATTCATTGTAAAACTAGAGCGGTTTTTGTGTTTTATTTTTTGTGGGGTGTGTTTATGAGTTTAAAGACTTATATGTGCCATATGACAGGCACTATCAGTGCTGCAGTATGACTAAAATTGTAGTATATTATCCATATTAGCTCATTATTTCTTTATACTCAATGTGATAGAAGTATTGCTGTTTTATGGAAGGACAAAAGGCACTTATACTTTTTCGTATTTTGTGCTGTCATGAACGAATACGAAAGCATATAACCACCCTACAATAAATATAACATAAGAGGAGGGGAAGAGTAATGAAATCTGTTGCTTTGACGTGAGTGCCACAGGGAAAGCATCCATATTGCCAGGAGCACATTTTAACACGGGGGTAAGGATTGAGTCACATTCCCTCTTCTCGTTCTGTTCTGCTGGGCACATCCTTCTCGCGGTAGTTTGAGCAAAGGTCATCAACATGTGTGCCATCGCTCTAAATATAACCGTGCTTACTAGAGACCGTGGATGGGCCATTCAAGGCGCTCTCCCCTCACCTGCGGTGCTAAGGAAAAAGTGGTGCCCATCTAGGTTTGGACGGTAAGCTTGCACCGATATTAACGTAATATAGTAATTATGACTGCAGTAGCCATCATCACTCATTCCTTTTTCATAGCAAAATAAAATAGCACAGTGATCCAAAATCCCCGAACGTCGTGTACGTCATGACGCCCGTCGTCAGGCCAAAGCTCCTACGTCACGTATGTCATGACACCCGTACGCAATGGGTTAATGTTACTTTTATTATTCTTGTTGCTGATGTATCGTAAAGTCTTGAAGGAAGAATAGATAAAGACAATAAAAGTAATAACAACAGTTGTAATAATGATGATAAAAGAATAATGATAGTAATTATGATAACAACAATTATGATAATAATAAAGGTAGTACTAAAATGATGATAATGATAATATGAGTCGTTTCAATGATTATAATGAGAGTGATAATGGCAATTAACAAATAGCAACGACAGCAGTAATAAAGTTCATCATTATTGCAATAAAACAACATGAAAAACATTTATGATTCTAATAATAAGAGTTATCATCATACATTACCAATAGTATTATCAATACTAACATTATCAATAATAGGTGTAATAGTAACAGTAGTAGCAATAGTAATAGCATTAATAGAAATGATGACCATAAAACAATCAAAAGTAACTGATTTAAGTCCGCCCTTCAGTGTATAAAGTCTATAAAATAAAAAAAATAAAATAATAATAATAAAAAAAGTTATATAATCATTTTAATCTGTAAAGACTAATTATTTTAAAAATAAATTCACTTAATATAAAAAGAATATATAATTTTGGTAAAACAACGAACATTGCATAAACATTAGTGCTTAACAACAATCAATTTCTTCCACATTACATAAAAACACATATCAGGCAAGACTCATAACTAATGTTTTCAGACCACAACCAGTAGACGTGGAAATTATTATCCTTATAATAAAACAACTTCGCGAAACAAATGCGGTGGGAGCAGACGGGATTACTTTGGGTTTTATTAAGGATAGCCTACTCGCAACTGCATTTTATAAAACGATCATCACTGGTCACTGGTGTTTTCCCCTCGCTTTGGAAACATGAGATTGTAAAAAACAATTTTCAATTTTGGGGGTATAAACGACATGGATTACCGTCCCATTACAATACTCCTAGCAATATCTAAGGCTATTACAAAAAAAAAAAAAAAATAAAAAAATAAAAAATAAAATAATAATAATAATAATAATTTCCTGCAGATCAATAACCTATTCTGTAAAACTCAACATGGCTTCAAAAAAAGGTTAACCACTTAAGCATCGTTACCACAAATTACTGACCAATTTTATAACAACATTAATAACTCACACTGTGCGACCTTTCTATCTATCTATCTATCTATCTATCTATATATATATATATATATATATATATATATATATTTTTTTTTTTTTTTTTTTTTTTTTTTTTCTCTTTTTTTTTTTTTTTTTTTTTTACAGTATTAGTCATGAATTTTTCCTGAAAATTTAAGAAACCATAGAATCGAGACCTATTGGTTTGGTAGTTATCTAGGTACAAT
>NW_028234425.1:26206504-26209004 GCF_977035675.1 Penaeus japonicus | reverse complement strand
TTTTACTGCAACAGTATTGAAAATGATGATGATGATGATGATGAGGGTGATGGTGTTGATGGTGATAATGATAATGATGATAATGATGATGAAGATTGTGGTGATTATAATGATGATGATGATGATGCTGATGCTGATGACGAATGTGATGATGATGATGATGACGATGACGATGGTGATGGTAATGATGATGATGGTGATGATGATGATGATGGTGATGATGATGATGATGGTGATGATGATGATGATGGTGATAATGGTGACGATGATGATGGTGATGACGATGATGGTAATGGTAATGATGATGACGATGGTGATGACGATGACGATGATGATGGTGATGGTGATGACGATGATGATGATGAATTAACCATAACGTCAAAATGAAGGCGACAAACGCAGGTAGAAGAACCGCAGCAGAAATCCCGAGCTTCACCCAACCGCCTTCGAGTCTGGGAATTCCACAGGAATCCCACGATCCATCCGCCGTTCCCGGGAACCGCCGGTCGGGAATATTCCAGAATCATGCTACGACCCTCTTACACTATACTGCACATTCACCATCATCACATATATGGAAATTGTTGAACCTTGTCACCAGGCGTAAATGTAATAATGCAGTGATATTCCTGTGGTGTGGTATTTCAGAAGTGCTGTTGTAATAAAGCAAAAAAGATTCATGCGCTGTCATGATTCAGCCATGCAGAGATATTCCTCATAATTCTCCAGGACGAACGCTATTATGCCCGCGATTCTAGTTGCAAGATGCAAGGCTTTTCTATTGAAATTATTATCATATCTCATGTTTCATCATCATTATTATTGTTATTATTTATTTCATGTGCATTTCTCAATGACATGTCTCGTACAGTATACATTTTTATCTTTTAATCATTATCTTTCAAGCAACGATATATTATGTTTTATGTATTGCTCCATTATGGAAATTTATTTACTAATGCTTATTGCTTAGGAATTTGCATTAACTCACACTGCCGACATTTCTCCTTAATACAAGGACGTATATCATATAGAATTACCGAATAACTTACGTGACCAAAAATTCCTCGGATATTAAGTCATTTCGTAATATAAGGAAGCCATTCGCTACAGAAATATTGTATATACTGTAGTAGTACCCTGATAATACAGATGATTAATGACATCAGGAGTATGATAATGAATATATGAATAATAATTTAGAAAACAAATTCAACTTAAAAAAAAGCAAAGATAGCTACATTTGCTTTTATATTCACACTCTGAACAAACAATATACCCACGACCAAACTTTAGCTTAACCCTAGTTGGCATAAAATACAATACACGAGATGAATTATGGCCACCAATTACTCATATTTTCTCGAGAGGTGACTCGTAAAATTTTGTTATAAAACATGGCGAGGTAATAGAATTACTGTGAGGACGGTGGAGCTTTGAGAATCTTCAAAGCTTTTCGTGCAGGGAACGTGCGTTAGGGATATTGGAAGTAGCTTCTGAATCTGCTTTCACGTCCTTTCACATTTGTCTAATTAATTTCATGGGTGACTTCCTGACAACGCTGGTAACTGTACTAACATACGTTACGGTAAGATTCCTTTCACAGTTATCATGTTGGCGAAGGAACGTCCAGCATTTTAATCTTCCTTAGAAATGAAAGAAAAAAATTAATAGTTTTTTTCCATTACCATTTTCCTCTTTTATGGCCAAAGATATTTACAAATGTCATCATTTTTATTTCTATTTATTTTTATCATTTTTAGTGTACATTGGAATCGGATCGTAAGGGGAATAGGGTATATGATATAGCTGTTTAAACTACATACATCCGATTTTTAGACTTAAATTGAGAATAGAGGGTTACATGAAGTAGGTACAAATATCAAAAAGCGATGTCTGAAACATTCACAATATTGTATAGTGTACGAATTCATAATTAAGTCATAATTAAGTGATTATAAGCAACAGGAACAAAACCAATTGATAATTTTACATATACATCACTGGGTATTACTAACAGACTAAGACTGAATGGTTTATATGTATCCCTTTGGTATAGACATTAAACCATATACGACAATATAAGTCATATATTCATTTCATAATAACAAAATGCGACTCAGAATGTAATATGCTACCCAAAAGGCACTGCGTGTGTAATATTTATACCTGTTTAGTACTTCAAAGTCCTTTATAACGATCAACGTTTTTGCCTTTGATGGATAATCTCATAAATCTCCAAAAATTCATAAATAGCTTCTGCCCATCTTGATTATTCAGCATCTTTTTATTAATACCATGATAGTAAAGAAGAAAAGAAGAAGAAGAAGAAGAAGAGGAAGACGAAGAAAGATTACACATTCATAGAAAGTCTTGGTATACAAGTCCTAGGGTATATGTACTAGAACCTTACATTGTGGAATTAGTCTTTATTATACCTACCTTTATCCTAGAAATCCTAACTGTGATCCCTCAAAGTCGTAAATGTAGATCTTAGAAA
>NW_028234425.1:26191504-26196504 GCF_977035675.1 Penaeus japonicus | reverse complement strand
AAGTTATTATCAGTATTTTTATAACAATGTGTTATTGATGAATCTTTGCAGGAAAAGGGAAATATATTTTTCATGTAACACTTTTTAAACACATGTAACAGTTAAACTCGAAGAGAGGTGACATTGTACCCTGGAGAGGCATAAAGGTTCAATTTATTCTAAAGGTAATTATTTATGATTCTGTAATTTAGCCGAGTGGAAAGGATGCAACATTCCCTATTATCTTCTAGCAACGGAAATGCTCGTGGGAGATGTAATAGTAATAGTCGTTTTATATTAACAAAAAGATAGATTGAAAATGGAAAGGAGACACATATGCTGAGATGCAGGTTATTATTATTACTTTTTTAATTCTCTCTTTTCTTTAGACATTTCCTGTACCTGTACCTGCATTTTATAATATAAAAAAATACATCTGTATAAAGTATATATATATATATATATATATATATATATATATATATATATATATATATATATATATATATATATATATATATATATATATATACATATAACGTAATATAGTAAACATTGTTGCATCTTTTTTTTATTGGCTATAACACAAGACCATTTATTCCTGAGACTTATTCTTGTCTTAGTCACTTACGAACTAATCTCAAACCGTTTATAGTTTCGTTATCATGTCCGCATACCACGAATTGAATTGATGTAAAGGTGCACCTGACTGTAAGCTTCATTATCCTAAACAATATTCAGCGAGGCAGGAGTAAACTAAACCCAACTTTCCTCTCTTGCATAATCACTCTACTTCGAGGAAATCGCGAATCACACGATATATTTATATATGGTCCTCGGTCGTAAATGAGTAAGATACTCCTCTTTAACCCAAGGATTCTTGATATTCCTCGAATATTCCAAATCTCTAAAAGTTCAATAAAAAAGAAGCGAGCTATTGGAGGTTATTCCAGACCGAGAGATCTACAAAGTACTCTTCGTTTGCGTTATTGTCTTCTTGTCAAGAACCCGTGGCGTAGAGATGGCATGAGAAAGGCATTGCCAGATATTAAAGCATCAAGATAAGGCATAAGATTGCAAGATAGAGGCATTGCAGATTGAACGAGTTAAGAAGAACCACTCGTTTAGATCTTATTGTTACGTATTTCTCGTTGTGATTATGTGATTATTTATGATTATTATTATGTGATTAAGGATCAGACATAACATTTTTACTGTATTTTTTTTCATCTTTGATAATATTGTTGATAGGATTACCAACGCTTAATCACTGTTCCTCATTTTACGTCGATTACTCGAAATATTTTGTGAAAACTAGTGCAACGTGCAGTTCCCTCCTGTGCTTTTAATATTTTGCGTCTTTTCTTCAGCGAAACCTCGAGAGGAAAACATTAATTTCATTCGTTCTCATGACGATGCTGGGTTATCATTTCCTGCTCTCGGGATGGCAAATAATTCCGTTTGCCGTAAACATACACTGCGCTGGGTATATTTCACGATTTCCCCCTTTTTTCCAAATAAAACTTTGTGAAATGAGTTATCGTCTGAGTATTTGGATTTGAAGAGAACATTTGGGCGTATGCACTTCCTTATAAAAGAGAATATTAGATTTACTTTTTGACATTGGATTATGCTGCTGTCTTATTAAAGAAAGAAAAAAGAAAAAAAAGGAATGAAAGCATACGCAAAAGATTTAAGAATTCTATGCTATATGTAAATCATTAGGCAATTATTTTTTATACTCCCGAAACAACAGTATTTGCAGTCTTACTATATCACTCTCAATCGCATCATAAGTATGTCAGTAAGCTAACAAAGAGAGTAATTGATATAAGTGATATAAGTAGAAATGATAATAACCTGATCTGGTCTAATTAACTTTCTGATGATTTGACTTCGATATAAATCAAACTAAACGCGTAAGTCTAAAATATACTTCCGGTTCCTCTCGCACTTAACAAACCCATAGAAATATTTGAAAAAAAAAAAAATACTGCAAGAAAAATAAAAGATACACAAATAATATACCGCGAGACATATAATATCTACACGACCCTTTTAGATAATTCCGAATTGGTTTCCCCCGTGGGCGAGCTTAGGAAGTGCATTGCAACAGGGACCAGGCCGCCCGCACCACCTGTCAGATTTATCGCCGGCTTGTTTACATTGATTATGGCTTGAGGGAAGGACGCGGCTTAAAATGAATGGTCGGCTAAGTGTAAACAGACGGATATGTGCGGAGACAGACAGCACCGTGGAATATTGAACAATTAGGCAGAATGAGATGTAGGGTGAGCGTGTGAGTGAGTGGATGTGTGTTTGGGTGTGAGTTTGTGTGTGTGTGCCTGTATGTGTGTGTGTGCGTGTGTGTGTGTGTGTGTGTGTGTGTGTGTGTGTGTGTGTGTGTGAGTGAGTGAGTGAGTGAGTGAATGAATGTGTATGTGTGTGTGATTGTAAGTGTAAGTGTAAGCATAAATATAAGTATAAGTGAAGTGTAAGTAAGTGTATAAGCATAATTGTAAGTAAAAGTATGAGTATAAGTATAAGTATAAGCATAAGTATAAGTGCAAATATAGGTATTAGTATGAGTATAAGTATAAGTTTAAGTTTAAGTTTAAGTGTAACTATAAGTGTAAGTGTAAGTGTAAGTATAAGTGTTTGTGTGAATAAATGAAATGCTCAATAAGCTTAATGAATAACTTTACCTCATATCATCACAACTATGCATATTACCCAGTATAGTTTTTCCCTCGATATGATTCCACACGAAGTCACACGCTGAAACGCAATTAGGGCAATGCAAATACATAATTAATTCAGTACAGTGTGGAGGGCATTTTGATTGACAGCCGCAATCGTAGCTAAACGTGTTGCTTTTAAGGCCGCTCTGAATAAATCCGATAATAGAGAGGAATTGGAATTAATGTTGATGAAATAAGTCAATATACTCCTGTGTAGATCTTGGGTGTGGTAGATAGAGAAAGAGAGAAAGGAGAGGGAGATGGGAGGATAGAGAGAGAAAGCGAGGGAGAGGGAAGATAGGAGGAAGGTAAGAGGGAGAGGGAGGGATGGAAAGAGGGAGAGAAAGGGTAGAGGGAGAAAGAGAGGGAGAGAGAGGGGGGAAGAGGAAGAAGGAGGAAGGGAAAGAGGGAGAAAGAGAGGGAGAGGGAGGAAGGGAAAGAGTAGGAAGAGAAGAAATGACTTCAGCAAAAGTCAAGGGCGTTTTCTCTATTTATTAAAGCGGTAGCGAAGAGATCAGCAACAGTCATCACATGGTCATCACTCAGAGCAGCACAGGGGGGAAGGTAATGCTGTGGTGTCACGGAGTGTTCTGCCTTCTCCTTCGGGAAACAGGTCAGAGATCAGCTGTGAGGAGGACTCGGGCCGCTTGCTCGACGCAGGAAACTTCCAAAATTCGCCCAGGGCGCACCTGCATACGCGCCGGCTTGGCTTGGGTCCTCGTGAGTCTGGTTGGCCTCCTGGGAGTGCCCGCAGCTGATAGGATCTCGGATCTGCAGGTGTCGGAGCGACAGTAAGGTCTGGTGCGGTCAGGGCGTCCCTTAGGGAATGGCTGAAAGGGATGAGTTTGTAGAAAGCTGTTTTGTTGGTTGCTACTATATTGCGCTTAAGCTCGACTGACTGTGATTCTGTCTATGATTGTTGTTATAAGAGAACTCATATGTTGTGACCCTCTTTATAATCCTCAGAGAGAGGGAGAGTAGAGGAAAGAGGGAAAAGGAGAGGGAGAAGGAGTGAGGGAAAGAGGGAGATGAAGAGGTCGAGGGAGGAAGGGAAAGAGGGAGAAGGAGAGGGAGAAAGGAAGGTAGAGGGAGGAAGGGAAAGAGGGAAAAGGAGAGGGAGAGGGAGGAAGGGAAAGAGGGAGAAGGAGAGGGAGAGGGAAGGAAGGAAAGAAGGAGAAGGAGAAGGAGAGGGAGGAAGGGAATAAGGGAGAAGAAGAGAGAGAGGGAGAGGGAGGAAGGGAAAGAGAGAAGGAGAGGGAAAGAGTAAGAAGAGAGGGAGAGGGAGGAAGGGAAAGAGGGAGAAGGAGAGGGAGAGGGAGGAAGGGAAAGAGGGAGAAGGAGAGGGAGAGGGAAGGGAAAGAGGGAGAGGGAGAGGGAGGAAGGGAAAGAGGGAGATGAGGAAGGGAGAGGGAGAGGGAGGAAGGGAAAGAGGGAGAAGAGGGAGAAGAGAAGGAAGAGGGAGAGAGAGGGAGAGGGGAAAGAGGGAGAAAGAGAGGGAGAGGGAAGGAGGGAAAGAGGTTGGAAGGGAATGAGGGAGAAAGAGAGAGAGAGGGAGGAAGGGATATAGGGAGAAGGAGAGAGAGAGGGAGTAAGTGAAAGAAGGAAAAGGAGAGGGAGAGGGGGAAGGGAAAGAGGGAGAAAGAGAGGGAGAGGGAAGGAGGAAAAGAGGGAGAAGGAGAGGGAGAGGGAGTAAGGAAAAGAGGGAGAAGGGGAGGGAGAGGGAGTAAGGAAAAGAGTGAGAAAGAGAGGAAGAGAGAGGAAGGGAAAGAGGGAGAAACAGAGGGAGAAGGAGGGAGGGAAATAGGGAGATGAATAGGGAGAGGGCTGAAGGGAAAGAAGGAGAAAGAGAGGGAGAGGGAGGAAGGGAAAGAGGGAGAAGGAGAGGGAGGAGGGGTAAGAGTAAGAAGAGAGGGAGAGGGAGGAGAGGAAAGAGGGAGAAGGAGAGGGAGCGAGAGGAAGGGAAAAAGGGAGAGGGAGGAGGAGAGTAACAAAGTAGCAACTCCCTCCCTGCAAAGCGTCATGCACAGATTGTATCATGCATTCTTAATGAGAAGAAATAGTGTCTTAGGCAGACTGATCAATGAACTTGGTATGGATAGATCATTACTTCATATTATCTATTCATCTTTGTATTTAGATGTGACCCTGAACACTGATTTTGATTTAGGGGAAGAGGGGGGGGGAGGGTTGAGGCTATATGATATTTAAGAAACTTTCATTATTTATTCGTGAGTAAAGGTTTCAACTACGTTATCGTGATGTGATTATAAAAAGAAGAAG
>NW_028234425.1:26154004-26164004 GCF_977035675.1 Penaeus japonicus | reverse complement strand
ACTCTCTTTCTATCTCCTTACTTCGTCCCTTCTTAATCCTTTTTGAGCCTTAACTTTTCCTCTTACCTTTCTCTCCCCTTTCCTCACTCTTTCTCTCCCCTCTCCTCTCTCTCTCCCCTTTCTTCACTCTTTCTCTCCCCTTTCTTCACTCTTTCTCTCCCCTCTCTCGCTCTCTACCTCCCCTTTAATCCCTCTCTCCCCTCTCATTATTTTTCTCTCTCTCCTTTCTTCACCCTCACTCTTTCTCTCCCCTATCCTCAACTCTCCTCTCTCTCTCTCTCTATCTGTATATATCTCTGTGAGATGTGTACTCACAAAGGGTTTCTGGAAGCCACAGTCTGGTGATCTTGTTTCCTTTATTGGGTGAATATCGGCGGCGGGGAGATGACGCTCCCAGCGCCTTCGCCGAGGGCTAGTCCAGGTGTCTCTGCAGGCGAGGTCAGGTAGAGAGGACGAATGACCTGAGGTCGCCCGTTTTATCTTGACCTGGAGGGGACGCCATGAAGAGTTGCCTCTTCGTCTTTATAGCATCTAGGCCACGTGGCTTCCACATTGTCTCACACTCTCACCCACCCACCCACACACGCATACACACACACACACACACACACACACGCAATCCACACGTACCTCCATCATATCCTATATTCCCCTGAAACGCAACCCCAAAATTCATTCAGCGATTATGTAAATGTATATGCAATACGTACAGAAAGTTATTAAAGTACGCAACGTATTCATAAACATGCAGCAGATGTCTCCTGTATAATCATCTTTCTTGTTCTCTCTCTCTCTCTCTATCTATCTATCTATCTCTCTCTCTCTCTCATCCTTCATCTCCCTATCCCATCTTCCCCCTCTCGCTCTCTTGTTCATGCACCTTTATCTATATAATAAGCTTAACAATATTCTGCAATTACTGACTGATCAACGTTCGATCAACACAACCAAAGCTGCGATTTCACTTACAGAATATACAACGCATTTGCTTTCAAGAATTGTATCTAAAATAAAGGATTAACACCACGTCGGGGCAAAATGTCAAAATGTTGTTCTTAAATAACAAGAAAAGTTTCGGTCCTTAGTCGCACCTGAAGGTAAATATTGCAATTCATTTTTCTGCATGAGATATCCTGTTCCAACAATGCTATTCTTTCATTCGTGATCCTCTGTAACACTGAGGGCGAAGATAGAAATGGAAACGTGTTATTGTAATGTTTTTTAATGCTGTTATGATAAATTTAAGTTTACCATGAAAGTTTTTCGTGAAGTTCGGAAACATTTAATTTTTTTCGGTAATGCATGATTAAACTTTTAAAATATGTTTATTGGTTGTACCTCCATAAACTATAGTATATAAGCTCTTGAATTATGTTAAGTAGATTTATTTGTAAACGGTTGTCTTGTACGGGTTTGAATATCTGTGAAAGTTAATGCCTGTTTCGTTTTGAAAAAGTTATACGTTTTCTTTGCAATGGCTTACTATGTTGATGTACAAAACTTCTGTAATTTTTCTCCTATGTCTGTCAGTTTACCGTTTAGGTTGGTGTTGTAACCTTTTGTAAAGGAACATATAGTTACAGTGTTTTTATTGTAACATCTTCATGCGAAATATTGCAGCATTTGTTTTGATATTGCTGTTATTTTGTGAAAAGATGTTAAACCGGTGATGCCTTGAAAATGACGTTTTAGTCCCGTCGTTTGCTATGCAAAAATGTTATACTTTTTATATGTTATATATACCTTCTTTCGAGAATATATGAGATCATGGTTGTACCTTTTTTTATATATGGATGGATGGATGGGAGGGTGGGTGGATGGTTGGATGGATGGGTGGAGGGATGGATGGATGAATGAATGAATGAGTGAGTGAATGAATGAATGAATGGATGCATGGATGAAAGGATGGATGGATGGATGGATGGGTGGGCGTTTGGATGGATGAATGAATGAATGGATGGATGGATGAAAGGATGGATGGGTGAATGGATGAAAGGATGGATGGATGGATGGATAAATGGATGGATGGGTGGGTGCGTGGATGGATGTGTAATCACAAAAGTTCTTACTAGATAAAACAACATAAAACTATTTTTCAATTTTTTTTTCTGTCGATAATGCCACCTGTGGGTTGATCTATACCTATATTGTCGCATACTGATCACCTAGAGCTTTTCACTTGCATAATCACCGCGATATATAGATCCCTACACCAGGCGAGAAAACACTTTGCCTACCTTTTTTGATTATGATGCATGCCTCTGACCAATTTCTTTTTATGATTACTAACAACCATAGTAAGATATGGAACCACAGACGAATTGGTAACCTCGATTTGAATTCTGTGTATCGTTATTGAAAACTAGATAGGTTTGCTTGGCTCAGTGTATAATTAATAATATTGATTAGTTATCCAAACTTCTGTATTGTCATGGACGCGGGATTAAATGTTCATTGATACTACAAAGCTTTCATTATTAAAGCTCTAGAATGCAACGATAAAAGACAATTCACATCTCTTGTCAAGAGAGAAAATGAGGAAAGATTCGAAAGTGAAATAAAATGAATATTCAGAAAAAAAAGAAGTTGATTTAGCTTTAAAAATATGATGCATCTCCATTTCTCTTTTTGTTATGCTATGATCTCATTTTTTTCATTTTTACAACTTCCTAAAAGTTGAAGTGAGTTACCGAGACGGAGTGAAATGTAAATCATATGAACACACACACACACACACACACACACATACACAAAAAAAAAAAAAAAAAAAAAAAAAGTGTATCAAAGTCTATGAGAACGTGTGATGTGTATGTCTGTGTGTACAACGAGACTTCATAAAGTCTCGTTTCGATTACATTCTCCATTAAGATATGCGCACAAAATCTTAAGACAAACACGAGTCGTCTTCCAAGATCAGACACTAACAGAAAAATCCTGCAACATGCAAAATTGCACATCCTCTTTTCTCCTCATTAGTATTGTCTCAACAGCACAAAAGGCTTGCGTGGGGACCAGGTGTTGATAAAGAATGTCGGTAAAGCCACAGAACTACCTGAAGATCTCTCGTTAAGGTTTAAGACATGACCAAAATAGATAAAGTTTTCGTGTTTTTTGCTTCCTCGTGCACACACGTGGCATACAAAGGCATATCGATCTGGCGATATCTAAACCAGATATTCATCAGTCTATATCTATTTATATGTCTTTCTATCGTATTCATCAGTTTCTCGCCTTTTCTATGGATATTCATCAATATTTTCTATCATCTATTCCTCTAAATACATGGGATCATTTTATCGTAACACCTATACATATTTATATATATATATATATTTCTATCTATGTGTCCGTTTGTGAAAATGAACAGAAATTTCCGACTTTTTTTCTATTTGACTCATTCATCATCAGAAATATTAGTCTGTGATGGCTTTGTCGAAAATTATGAAGATAGATTACGATAGCTATTGGCTCTCTGCAATCAGTGCTGTCACTGTCCATCTATCTTTACTTTATCTCTAAGGCTGACTGTAGTGGCGATATAGAATTAAATTATTCCCCATGCATAAGCTCTAATTTATGTTTTGTTTTCAAAGTCATTTGTAACATATTTCAACGCACCAGGTTTTATCAAGAAATCAATAATTGCTTAAAACACCTGTAATGATTGGGCTACATGTATACGGATAGGAAAAAAAGAGAAAGTGTAAAAAAGAGGAAGACACTGTTTTAAGGGTTTAACAAATAATCATATGCTGCCAAGCAAGGGAGTGAGGTTCACATTGAACTAGGGAGCACCCATTATGAGATATCAAACTTGTTTAAAGATAAAATGAACTTAATATCTTTCTTTGCTTGACACTGGTCTCTGATGAGATGCATATAAGAAGTATGAAAGTGTAGTTTTCAGAAAATACCTGTAATGTAGGCACAGCAATGTTTTCAAAGACTTGTCAGTATATGAAGGAGGTCTAAAGTATAACTCTATTAGACGTAGACGGTTGGAAAAAAAAGTAATGAAATATATCGAATCTGACGAAAACAATGCGCTAAATATGAACACAAGAAATTTAAAAAACGTGGTAAGCAACAAAATGAATTGAAAGAACAAACACAGAGGTGAGACCCGCGCATTAGAATGAAAATTCCCACCCAAAATTTCACGAACAACGACATTGTATACTATAACGTAAATGATCACAAGGAAAAAGTGGTTAAACTGAAATATTATAGACACCAAACACAAAAGATAATAAGATCTTAACAGTGTACTGAATGTTCGTTTAGATCCTGAAACATTTCTGGTTGAATTAGTACCATGATAGGAGAGTTTCAATAATTTCAATAATAATTCTCGCAGGTGTGAGCCAGCCAATGCCAAGTATTATTGTGCTATACCAGTATTATTATGATACCGATAGCCAGTCCGATCTGCAGGCCTGGGGAACTGTTCCACGGGTTCAAAAGGTAGTAGTCGACATCGGTATTATTTAGGTTCCCTGATTTTTGTCTTTGATTCTTAATTTTCTTCTCTCTTTTCAGGTCCTCGCTAGCTGCTTCGACCCAGATCGGGGGATCGGATTCTGTATCTCGCCCCCTTTTGTGTGATGCGCACATGGTGTGTTGTGTGTTGCATGTGTAAACGCTCCTATAGCGTGTGCAACAAATGTGAGTGTATCTGAATATTTATGTAATAACATCACAACAATATCCTTCTTAACTGACAGCCAGATGTTCTGTTTGTTTGTCAGCTCTAGAAGTGTACGCACGGCAATCCTAATTATACGCAACCACTTTAAGTATAAAGAGAGTTTCGTAACCATTCATATACAAGTACTCGTGCGGCTGCTGTCCTTGGGGAGTACTGAGGATCGATCACAAAAGGGTTTCACATTGTACCCAGGATTAGATTATCAAAACCAACAGTATCTATTTGAAGCTACTCTAGGACACTGGATTTAGTATGCGTTACGTGTTCTTTCTTTGTTTACGAGTCTTTTTGGTTCTGGTTGCCATTTTTTTTTCATGAAAACTAGACGGTGTTTAGACATGTGCATATTTTTACACGAATTTCCCGCAATCTATACCCTCCTGATTACACTTACTATATTATGATAAACCAAGGATTACAAATACAAAGCCTGCATGCGTACAACTAGTTTTTTTTTTACATACTAGCGGGTGCTTTTGTGCTTTTGTCTTTTTCTACGAGTCCATGTTTTGCTGATATTTCAAAATTATTTCATATTTTATTTTTTATACCCCTTAACTTTTTTGAAACCAGTGAGTTTACTTGATGGTTCTAATATAAAATCATCTTTGGTTATCTTTAAAATAATATTTAATTTTCATTTTAATTTTTACTTTGCAATAATTGTCTTCTTGCTTGTATATTACTGTCATGGTAGCTTATCATTACCTTAACTTGTATTCGTTACTGGTTAGATAAGATTACTTGTCTAGTTGCTTGTATCTGATTGGTGGTCTTGCTACTAATTGCATTACTTTTACAATTTACAATTATTTATATCGCCATTGCGTATGGATCAAGTTTAGATATGTCTAACTTGCCTAAAATCTTAATCAACGGGTTATGCAATCCGTTTTTCCGTATCTATGTACGGCATTGATATATCAAGGATATATCAAGGCAGACAGACTCCCTTAGAAACAAGCTAGTATATTACCCAACAAAAGATTAATAGCCTAGCATAATTTATGAGGCACACGGAAATGTATAAAGTTAGTAGGTCGAAGTGCACCGAACTACGAAACTTTTTATCTGTTTAAATCAGTTTGGAGTTGAAATGATCCACTCGCTAATTTACACATAAGTTCCAATTCAGCCTTTGCCAATGGCGACTGTGGTTGTTATGGTCATTGCACAATTGAATAAATCGAGTTGCAAATGTATGTAGCGGCTGCCTCTTGACACTTGTGATTCAGGTTAAAGAAAATATATCAAATGATTATTAACCAGTGGACATTGCAGCATTCATTTCCAGAGAAGAGGGGATATAATTACACGACACAATTATCTTTACCATCATTATTTTGCCTTGTGCTGTTGCTAGCATTATGGTAATTGTGGTTACTATGATTGTTGCTGAGAGCGAGAAAGAGAAATAAAGAGAAAGAGAGAGAGGGGAGGGAGGGACAGAGAGAGAAAGAGAGAGAGAGAGAGACGAGAGGGAGGGAGGGAAAAGGGAGAGTAGGAGTGAGGGAGGGAGAAAGAGAAGTGAAAAGGGAAAAGAGAAAGAGAATGAAAGAGAGAAATGTGAAAATCCAGCTACATATCTCGACGGTGTATATATAGGTGCTTGGGATATTTACACTTCTTGCCACAACACAGCAGCAGGTGCTCTTAAAAAGTAGAACCATTAACATATTTACATTTTTTATTTATATGTGAAGTCGTCATAGATTGCACTTACGTTTTTTCAAGGTTTTTCTGTTGTGTAAATGATGATAAACATATCTGGATTTTAGATAAACACACACACACACACACACACACACACACACACACACACACACGTACGGACGTTAGTATCCACTGCGCACCTCATAATGTATGAATAAGTATCACCACAAGATGCGTCTCACATAATGGATGTAGTCTACGTTAAGCAGGGAAATATTTAAGTTCTTCACAAGGATCGCCTCTCATAGTGACTCTTACCCAAAGAGTAGAGAATATCAGTGCTCTACGAATAGGGAATATCACTGCTCTAAGAATAGGGCATATCACTGCTATACGAATAAGGAATGTTTCTGCTCTACAAATAGGGAATATCCCTGCTCTACGAATACGGAATATCACTGCTCTGGAAATAGGGAATATCACTGCTCTAAGAATAGGGAATATCACTGCTGTACGAATAGGGAATATCACTACTCTAGAAATAGGGAATATCACTACTCTAGAAGTAGGGAATATCACTACTCTAGAAGTAGGGAATATCACTACTCTAGAAGTAGGGAATATCACTACTCTACGAATATGGAATAACAGTGCTCTACGAATAGGGAATATCACTGCTCTACGAGTAAGGAATGTTTCTGCTCTACGAAAACGGAATATCACTGCCTTACGAATAGGGAAAATCACTGCTCTACGAATAGGGAATATCACTGCTCCATGAATAAGGAATGTTTCTGCTCTACGAATAGGGAATATCACTGCTTTACGAATAGGGAAAATCACTGCTCTGCGAATAGGGAATATCACAGCTCTACGAATAAGGAATGTTTCTGCTCTACGAATAGGGAAAATCACTGCTCTAGAAATAGGGAATATCACT
Source organism: Penaeus japonicus (assembly GCF_977035675.1). Lineage (NCBI taxonomy): Eukaryota > Metazoa > Arthropoda > Malacostraca > Decapoda > Penaeidae > Penaeus > Penaeus japonicus. The sequence continues at coordinate 26,156,703 of NW_028234425.1, read as the reverse complement.
GCTCTAAGAATAGAGAATAGCACTGCTGCACGGATAGGGAATATCACAGCTCTATGAGTAGAAAATATCACGGAGCGAAGAGCCGAGGGCTTATTTATTTTATTTCCTTTTTTGTTCTCAGAAGAACTTCTAGAATCTAGAATATTAAATTTTAAAACACTCTCCAAGAATACTTTGGACCAATAGACAAAGACAGAGAGAGAGTGAAATGCAAGAAAGAAATAAAGAAAATGTCTGTATGTTTGTTCGGTTGAGAGAAAATTATATCTGTGTGGCTCTGTCTGTGAGTATGAGTGTTTATGTGTAAGCCTGCATGTATATGTGAAAGTGGCAAAATGAAAAGGATATTCATATTGAAACAAGGGGGGAAAAAAAGTTTAGAAACAATATAATAAAAATGGCTCGAGGGAAAAAAATCAACCGCGAAGGCTACGGGGTCGAGGGGGAGGTAGAGAAGGAGAGAGAAAGGGAGAGAAGTGGAAAGGATGAGGAGAGAGGGGAGTGAGCAGGGTTAAAGGAAAATATCATATAGTCTCTAGATATTTTACCTACCTCCGAAGAAGATAAACAACTGCTTTGCATGCGTATAAAAGGACGAATCATAATAGTCGTCAACGTATGACATAATGTATGGCGTTTTCTTATTTCATTCCGTTGCACGAACTAAAATATAAAGCTCTAAGCCTTTGTCTTCCAATCAAAGTGAAATAACCATGCAATGCTACAATTGATATCTCACATTTCTCTTCAGATAGGGGAGCCTTTGATCAGATGATTATGGTAGGAATTAAGCTAAAGGAATTACCAAGATCCTGTCAGAGTAAGTTTTCGTCGGAAGAATAAAAACATCTTATCAGCTAAACTCTGGCAAATTATCAGCGATAATCCGAATAGAGATTTCACTGATTAGACTTCGAGCCGAGCGGATTGGGTCTGAGGTCTCATGAAGTAATCAACGCTCGCAGATTACGTTAATTGGGCAAGTTGAAGTCACCAGGGTAATTTACCAATGAGTTGAGAATACATAGTCTACGGATTATCCTACTCGTATTTCATTATGTATCCGAAATTCGGTATGTAATATCCTATGACAGCATTTATCAAATATCTATTCACAGTTGATATACTAGAGAAAATTATCATGTTCTTATCTTAATTTGTAATACAATGTAGGCAACAATGTCATGACTCAACATTAATGTATCAAAGCTTGCCCATACCTGTGCAGTTAGCTAGGGTGGTAAATAAAAAAAACTAAACAAAACTAATACATTGTTTTGCGTCCTATAACTATCAGTGTTACATTTTTATGTACTAATATGCTACAATTTAATCTTTTCACAAATGATTTGTGCATTTCCGTTCATAGTTCCCGGTATAAAGCTGTGTATTCGAATATAGTCCATACATCAACCATAAGCAAACTACTGTAAGATTAAAGATTAAAGTGGTATTAGGAAGCCTGGGGCCGGATTCACTAACGCACTTACCATGATAAATACGCTGGTAACTACAATTATGATGGTAAAAAGACCGCATCGGTATTCATGAACAACTTACCATGATAGAATACAATGCTAAATTTACCAGTGGTTGGAGCTCTGGTATGTCCACTGGCAACTACAGCGACGACTCTCTCATCTCGCTTTATCTCAGCAAAAAATCAATATTTAAGGCGACACTTTAGTTTGTATGTACACTTATTATGATCAGAGTGATGGCAACTATTCATTTTCATATAAACATGACAAAAATAAATAAAATTCACAGGAAATAAGCGAGAATAATGTTAATGCAGCCTCGTCATAGGCCTACAATAACTGAAAATAATACATGGAATTAATAATTTGACAAATTCAAACATTTTATTTTAATGACATAGTTGAAAAACAGTAAACATATAAATATATAAATAATTTTTGTGTTTGCGTTAATTTACATACAATTTTTCATAATCTTACTCATTTGAAGGGTTTAATTGGCATTTCTTTTTGGAAAAAGTTGATACAAATAACACCATTGCGTGGAGCCATTGCTTCTTTTCTTTTGAATGCAATTTATAAAAAAGAAAGATAGTATGTTTTTGAAAACCATTACATTATATATGACCCACAAGATCATGCAATAGAATATGCTTTCAAGGAAATTAATTTATATAGAAATCTCTATCATTTCTTTCTTGAAACAAGAATATCTCGCAGCTGGATCAGGCTTTGTTTACATGTCACGGGATTGGTCAAAGGAGCCTAAAGAATCATGTAAGGCGGTCGCTGATTGGCGGAATTGATTTGCCAGAGTTACCATCAAATTACGGTGATAAAGTCTCTTTACCCTTACCAGGCGACTTATCATCGCTTGATAAATCCCACTTTGCCATGATTGGTAAACGCGCTGGTAATTGACCGCTGGTAAATGCCTTACCATCGTATGTTAATGAATCCAGCCCCTGGATTATAAACAGGCCTCTTGTAGCCCATACTCTGTAATAGCTTGCATCTTAAATTAAGTTGTGTAAGTGTATTTTGAAGAGTTAGATGGCTTTCATCTATCCCTTAGTTTTCAAGGGGGATGGCTTATTTCAGTTATAATACTCGTATACTTAAGAAACATTTCCTTATTGTGTAAGATCTCCCGCTCGGTGCCACTTACCGATTGAAACTTTGCATATTTATTGAATGCTAAAAGGTCTTAAATTGACT
>NW_028234425.1:26124004-26126504 GCF_977035675.1 Penaeus japonicus | reverse complement strand
CATTACCACAATTCCATAACTATCATCGGTACCACATCAAACAGCTTTCTCATCACCATCCACTGTACTATCATAATACTCATCACACCCTTTGCCAAACCCAAGGATAAAATACGCATGATCTACGTCGCAAGCAAAAATATTCCGCCACCAAGTTATATATTTGCATGATGCTGATCAGCCAGAGGACCTTATGTCATGCAGAGAGATGCTCACTCCTCTTACGCTCTCCCGAGGGACGGCCATAAAATTCTCAATGGCAGAGTATATAAAATATGTCTGGGAGGTAGGCTGGAGGGTAATGGATAAATATGCGCATGTATATATGCAATTTCCATTTTATATGTAGTATGTAAAGAGGGAGGTAGATGAAGTGAAGTTTATCATTCTTATTGATATCTGTATCTAGCATCCCATATAAAACTCTAGCATCCCATATATAACTCTAGCATCTCATATAAAACTCTAGCATCTCATATATAACTCTAGCATCCCATATATAACTCTAGCATCCCATATATAACTCTAGCATCCCATATATAACTCTAGCATCTCATATAAAACTCTAGCATCCCATATATAACTCTAGCATCCCATATATAACTCTAGCATCCCATATATAACTCTAGCATCCCATATATAACTCTAGCATCTCATATAAAAATCTAGCATCTCATATAAAACTCTAGCATCCCATATATAACTCTAGCATCCCATATATAACTCTAGCATCCCATATATAACTCTAGCATCCCATATATAACTCTAGCATCTCATATATAACTCTAGCATCCCATATATAACTCTAGCATCCCATATATAACTCTAGCATCCCATATATAACTCTAGCATCCCATATATAACTCTAGCATCCCATATATAACTCTAGCATCCCATATATAACTCTAGCATCCCATATATAACTCTAGCATCTCATATAAAACTCTAGCATCCCATATATAACTCTAGCATCCCATATATAACTCTAGCATCCCATATATAACTCTAGCATCTCATATATAAATCTAGCATCTCATATATAACTCTAGCATCCCATATATAACTCTAGCATCCCATATATAACTCTAGCATCCCATATATAACTCTAGCATCTCATATAAAACTCTAGCATCCCATATATAACTCTAGCATCCCATATATAACTCTAGCATCCCATATATAACTCTAGCATCCCATATATAACTCTAGCATCTCATATATAACTCTAGCATCCCATATATAACTCTAGCATCCCATATATAACTCTAGCATCCCATATATAACTCTAGCATCCCATATATAACTCTAGCATCCCATATATAACTCTAGCATCCCATATATAACTCTAGCATCCCATATATAACTCTAGCATCCCATATATAACTCTAGCATCCCATATATAACTCTAGCATCCCATAAATAACTCTAGCATCCCATATATAACTCTAGCTCTTATGATATTTCTTAATGTTTTTTTACCCAAGGTATATCTTTTAAATAAAGACAAACCTGTTCATGTATATAGGGAATAATATTGTAAACCAACATAAAATGTCATATACTATGTAACTTTCTTGGTCAATAAACCATTTATTATTATCTTGCTAGCAACGACTATATTATCGGAACATCGGATGATTCATTATGACCTGTGGAATTATCCCTATCTCGGTTAATGTTGCAATGAATTGTTTATAAGGATTAAGGCATTTTTCTTTGCGAATTTGAAGTTGGTGTTTCATGGTTGATAGTCATTTCTTTATGGAAGAACACGTGCCTTTCTTTTCTTTTCTTTTTTTGAATCAGTTCGAAGTATATGAAAAAGGGTATTCATTTCAACGTAAAATTCTATGCAAAGAGTAAACACAATCAAAAGAAGTGCATTGCAACCTAAAAATTCCATTAAAATGACAGATCAGGGACGAAAATAAGTTATTAATTAATTAGGATTACCTTTCTTGTTCTTACGTAAACGTTCAAATATTTGAACATATGGCAATCAAACATCTCTAGAAATGCGTCAACATTGCAATTATATTTGTGGAAAACTGTCTAAATGAAAAATAAAATTCCTTTGTATGAAATTTCAGAGAGAGATTTCCAGAGCTAATATATAATCATTCTATAGAGGAGCAACTTACTTCATCATGCATATGCTTATTGATATTATATAGACATTCATTCTGTGATTACATTAAGCACGGTGTTTGCTAGTAAACTGATTAAATCCTTTCAATTTTAGTGTCTAATATCGCATCTAATACAAAATTACATAACCATGAATTTAATCCACCTTTTCATGTTACTGTTTCCTGGAGGCTTAAAGGAACATGGATCGTTCACACATTTCATGATTCTGAAATTATTTTTTTAACGTGTTTGTGATTGCATAGCAAATACCGCGATAAATATTTCATACTCATGTTTCATTTTACACTTATCACATCATTATGTCTTCGTTTTTTGTTTTTTTTTCTCTAAACTTTTCAAAGTTTTCCTG
>NW_028234425.1:26101504-26104004 GCF_977035675.1 Penaeus japonicus | reverse complement strand
CACATATATATATAGTATATATATCTTCTTTATAAAGACATATATATAATTATATAATAAATATTTATATTTATCTATATATGTGTTCTTGTATATATATTATTCATAAATATATATATATATATATATATAAATCTTATATATATATATGTTATAAATATTTATATATATGTAAATATATATATATACATATATAAATATATCATATATAGTTATCTATTATATATTATATTATATATTTTAATAAATATTATATTATAAAGAGATTGTGTGTGTGTGTGTGTGTTGTGTGAGTGTGTGTGTGTCGTGTGAGTGTGGTGTCTGTTATAATGTGTTGATTATAGTATATTAATATATTAGTAAAATGAAAATCAGATTCACTAAGTATATATATATATATGAATATAATTAAATATATCTATATATATATATTATCATATATATATATATATACAATTTCTATATATATTATGATATATATGTATCAATATTATAAATATAAATAAAATATATATATATAATATATATATATATGCTATGTCTATATATATATAGATAATATACATGAAATATATTATAAACAATAATATATATAATATCTAACAATATTATATATATGTATTATTAGATATATATTATAAATATAATATGTATTGAATATAAAACTGTATATATATATATATATATATAATAAATTATATAATAATAACTATATAAAATATCTATATATATATATATAGTTGTATGTGGTGTTGATCATATATAAATACATATATATGAATACTATACTATATATATATATATATATATACTATCTAACTATATATATAAATATATATTGTGTGTGAGTAATTGTGTTTTTGTGTGTTTGTATATGTAAAATATTTGATTTATAATATATCTATATATATATATATTATATATTATATATATAGATATATATCTATATATATATATTTTTATATATATATTATATATATGTATATATATATATATATTTACATACTAACTATATATTATATATATATATAAAAATATATATCTTCACAAATAATATATATATTATATATATTCTATAGATATATATTATATATAGAATCAGAATATTAAATATTTTATATATAATATATTTATAATAATATATATATATATCATATATTCCAAATATATATATATCTCTATATATATATTATATATATTATAAATATATATATATATACTATAGAGAATACAAATATATATATATAAAATATATATATATATATCTTATATATATAGTTATATATTTGGTTTATATTAATATATAATATGTATATATAATATATATATATATTTAATGTCTATATTAATATATATAGTATTAAATATTAAATTTGTATATAATTATATATATATATATTATATATATATATATTTATAATATATATATATATATATTATATTTTAGTATTATATATATATATATCTATATATCTTATATATAATATATATATGTATGTATGTATGTATGTATGTATGTATATATTTTCGATAGATAGATAGATAGTAGTAAATAGTTAGGTAGATAGATATATGATATATTTTTGTAGAATAAATTTTAGATTGATAACTAGATAAATAGGTTGCCGATAGATAAGCAGAGAGAAGGATAGATTGATATATGAAAATAAATAAATTACATCATTAATAAAGTTACAATAGTAGATACTATGTTTGAGACAAATTCTGAATTTCAAACCCAATTTTGTGTGAGGAGGTTAGGTCGGGACGCCCCCAAGGGAAAATAATTAATGGGATATCACATTCCCTTGGGGAACAGCATATAAGGAACATTATTTATACCCAAACGAGGTACATTGTGGGACTCGCTGCTCGGGTATAATAATGACCGGTTCTTTCTGTTGTTTTTTCTTTCCTTTTAGTGATAGGGCAGGCCGCCTTGTGCTATAGCCCCGGGCGAAGCTCTGTTTCGTAAATCTCTTGAATGAATTGAATTCGCTCTCTCTTTTTCTCTTTCCCTTTTTTCTCTTATTATTATTTTCCCCCCCCCTCTCTCTCTCTCTCTCTCTCTCTCTGTGTGTCTCTCTCTCTCTCTCTCTCTCTCCTCTCTCCTCTCACTTTTCTCTCTGTCTCTTCTTTTTCTCTCTCTCTCTCTCTTCTCTCCTCTCCTTCTCTCTTCTCCCCTCTCTCTCTTCTTCTCCTTTTTTTTCATCTCTTTTTCCTCCCAGTATGTTTTTTATATATAATTTATATTATATATATATATTTATATATTTTATATCTATTTTAAATATATAAATATTTTTAATAAATATTATAATATATTTATATATATATTATATTTATTTATATATTATATATATACCTACCCACACACGCACACACCACCACACACACACCCCTCCCCACACCCCACACACCACCTCACACAACACCATATTTTTATATATTTATATTTTATTATATACTTACACACCCCACCCCCCCCAAAACCCCAACC
>NW_028234425.1:26074004-26076504 GCF_977035675.1 Penaeus japonicus | reverse complement strand
TGAATACATTCTTCGAAAAGAGAACCGGGAGGAAATGGACATGGAAATCACCATCCGGCATTAAAAACGAAATTGACTTCATAATCACCAATAGGCGTGACATCGTACAAGACGTAACCGTTATCAATAAAGTAAATGTCGGTAGCGACCATAGACTGGTCAGGAGTAGAGTTAAGTTACAGCTAAGAAGGGAACGAAACAAGCTCATACAAAAGCCTCTCGCTAATCTAACCAACATCAAGACTAGGGCGACGGAATTCAGTATCAACATCCGAAACAAATACTCAGCTCTCGAAGAAGATCTTGACATAGACCAAATGACAACCAATTCAGTGAGATATTAACGGAAGCTGCACTTGAAATAGGGGGTAAAGACGAAAAAGAAAGGTTCAGTAAGCTTTCGGTAGAGACGAAAGAGCTTATGAAACAGCGTAGGGAAATGAAAATAACATCAATCAGAGACAAGATAGAATCAACAGAGCTGACTAAGACGATAAACAAGAAGAAGAAAGAGGACATACGAAAAATAAACGAAGCTCTGCTTGCCGGCACCAGCCTTAAGGCAACAAAGAGGAGGCTCGGAATAGGGAAAAACCAAATGTATGCAGTAAAGAAACCCAACGGAGAGGCGACATACAATAAAAATGAAATTATCAAAGTAATAGAAGACTTCTATCGCAATCTATACCACTCAAACGACCAACCACATACGGAGACAAACACAACAATTGGAGACGTTCCAAACATCACGGTAGATGAAGTAATTAGGGCACTAAAAAGCATGAAAAGAGGAAAAACACCAGGAGAAGACGGCATCAGTGTAGATCTTATTCAAGACGCAGGAGAGATTGCGGCAGTAAAGCTGGCCAGTCTTTATAACAGATGTCTAGACGTCGGTAAAATTCCGAAGGCCTGGAAAAACGCAATAATAATTTTAATACACAAAAAGGGAGACACAAAAGACTTAAAGAATTACCGACCTATAAGCCTCCTTTCAGTAATCTATAAATTGTTCTCAAAAATCACCACAGCCCGTATCACCGATACATTAGATTCAAAACGACCTAAGGAACAGGCAGGGTTCCGCAGCGGATTCTCAACTACAGACCATATCCACACACTAGCTCAAATAAGGGAGAAAACGAACGAATATAGGAAGCCCCTGTGTATGGCATTCGTAGATTATGAAAAGGCATTCGACTCGGTACAGATTTCTGCAGTACTGGATGCAATTCGTAAACAAGGAGTAGAGGAAATATACTGCAGATTATTAGAGGATATATATAGAGATGGTACAGCGACCGTCAAAATCCACGCAGAAACCAATAAAATACCAATAAAAAAGGGCGTTAGGCAGGGCGACACCATCTCACCGAAGCTATTTACAGCCTGCTTAGAGGAAGTATTCAAGAAGTTAGACTGGAAAGAGAGAGGGATTAAAATAGGGAATGAGCACTTAAGCAATCTAAGATTTGCAGATGACATTGTTCTTTTCGGTGAGTCAGCAGATGAACTACAACAATTAATAAGCGATTTAAATAAGGAAAGTCTGAAGATTGGCCTTAAAATGAACATGAAAAAGACTAAAGTCATGTTCAACAGTCGAACCCCAGTTAAGCAAATACAAATACAAGGCGAGGTACTAGAAGCAGTGAACGAGTATGTATACCTAGGGCAACTCATTCAGTCGAGTACATCCTGCGAAGCCGAGATAAAACGGCGAATCAGGCTAGGTTGGAGTGCCTTCGGTAAACATAGTAATATATTACGAAGTAGTCTGCCACTATGTCTAAAGAGAAAGATTTTTGGCCAATGCGTCCTCCCCGTCATGACATATGGATCAGAGACATGGACTTCGACCAAGGCACTCGAGAGGAAATTAGTAAGCGCCCAAAGAGGAATGGAAAGGCTTATGCTAGGAGTTAGCTTAAGAGACAAGAAAAGGGCCACATGGATCAGGCAGCAAACAAAAGTAGAGGATATACTCAAGACCATCAAAAAGAAAAAGTGGCAGTGGGCTGGACACATATATCGGAGACAGGACAACAGGTGGACAAAGAAAACAACAGAATGGGTAATACACGACACAAAAAGACCCAGGGCAAGACCAATGACTAGATGGCGGGATGAAATAGCAAAATTCGCAGGAGTAAACTGGAATCAGAGGACACAAGACCGGAATGACTGGAAAAGATTGAGAGAGGCCTACGTCCTGCAGTGGATTGATACAGGCTGATGATGATGATGATGATGATGATGATGATGATGATGATATATATATATATATATATATATATATATATATATATATATATATATAACAGTACTGGGAAAATTAATAGGCAATCCTGGCCATTCAACTGAGTTATTCACATTTTTATTGACTGAAGGAAATTTCTAGACAGTAAATATGTTTTGTTTTTCCTTTATACATATATCATCTCAATATTTTGTGGGACCTCCTTTGGCTCTAATATCTGCTTCAACACGTCTTGGCATG
>NW_028234425.1:26009004-26011504 GCF_977035675.1 Penaeus japonicus | reverse complement strand
GGGGAAGACATGAGGCGATTAGAATGAAAATGAAGTGATGGAGCCAAGAGGAAGGAATGTGAGATGATGAAGCCAAGGGGAAAGGAATATAAAGTGATGGGGAGGAGAGGATGGAGCATGAGTTAATACGACTATGAGGTGATAGGGTAGACAGAATGCCATATGAGGCAAAGAGCTGAAGCAAAGGAAATTAAGGCAAAATGGCTGGAATGAAGGATAAGGCGAAGACAGGAAGGGAGAAACCTGATTGTGCTTCATCTTCTCAGAGTTATGCGTTCCTCATAACCCCAAAACTTGTTCGTTAAAAGAAAGAAAAAATGACACAGAGAAGATGAGAATCAGAGGAACGAAAAAATGACAAAAAAAAAAGAAAGTGATAAGATAAAAACTAATAGAGAAAAAAAAATCCAATGGACGATCAACAGCATGTTTCTTCCTCTTCTTTTCTTCCTTTCTTTAACCTCTTCCCTGACTGCATTTGAAAAGCGCGCGCCGTTACGGAACCGTTGGCGACCGTTATTGGATTCTCATCAGCCGGTTTTATGGCGGGTAACCTCTGCCACCTGCTTTTGTATCGAGTTCATTTTGATTCTCATTTTTTCTTTTCTTTTCTTTTCTTCTTTTTGTTTCTTTCTTCATTTTTTCGCTTTTTTATTTCCTGAATACAGAAATAAAGATATAGTCTCTTTCTTTTCTCTTACTTTCTTATTTCTCTCTCTCTCTCTCACGCTTTCTATCTATCAATATGTGCCTCTCTCCCTATGCTCACAACATCTCCACATCTCTTGACCTGGTCGAAGGAATGATGATTCTAATGATGCAAGAAGGGGAGAGAGAGGCGAGGGATTTAGGGAGAGGAATGGATAAGAGAGAGAGAGAGAGAGAGAGAGAGAGAGAGAGAGAGAGAGAGAGAGAGAGAGAGAGAGAGAGAGAGAGAGAGAGAGAGAGAGAGAGAGAGAGAAATTCAAACTCAAAATACTTTATTCCAATGTAAATATAAAGTACATGCGTAGTAAAAATAGACAATGTATCAAAATCTCAAGTAACTTAAATACCGTATTTGTTTTTTATGTTCAAGCGACTGATGCAAATGATATTTCTCGAGATGTTCTTTCAATTTTGTTTTAAATGTACTAATGTTGGAAGTATATCTAAAATCACTGGTCCACAGTTCTGCATATTTTTTGCCCCTGCTTTTTATTCGATCTTTTGATATACAGGTAGTTATTTTGCCTTGTTTTGATTCCCGATATACTGTGTATTGTTTGTGCAGCAAAGTTTTGTAATTTTTGCATTTTGTTTGTTGAACCCCAGATGTTTAGGCAGTAGGTAAAGATACTGAAGACTAGTGTTTGTACAGCAGTGATTCTTGTTTCTTTAGGATTTTTTTTTTTTTTTAATTACTTTCCTGTAAATGTTGTTAATATGTGTCTATTTTTACTCCTAGATTTTTCATTGAGGTGCTTGGCTAAGTGTAACAATCTCCGAATTCTATAGTTGTATTTGTAAGGATGTTCTAGCGGCTGCCAGAAGACATGACCCTCCGTACCCATGCTTCTTTCGTTGCAATGAAGCACAAGATAGTGTTCAGCACTTTGTTATACCGTCGATCTGATAAATGGCTTTTCTGTCTATGTTGTTTTCACTGTATTCACTGGTAGTGTTACTGTGGCTGCTGGGGTTGCTGAATCGCCCTTTGCCTTGGACGGATGGGAAGCTCTGACCCGCTCTCTCCTCACCGAGGACCCCCCCCCCCCCGATTTCCTGTCGGAGGTCCTGTTTTCTTTCTCTGGGAAGAGGGGCACGGTACTATAAAAAAATAAAAAATAAAAAATCAAATAAACCCTGGGCCAAGGGTCCCCCTTCACACCGAGGATTAGAGCTCGGGCTAGCTGCTCGAGGAAGCTCCCTGGGGAGGATAGTCAGATTTCCCTCTGACTGTGCGGGACCACGAAGTGTCATGGTTTGCTGAGCTGTTTGGCGGCGGCGGAAAGGAGGCAAAAACACGTCCGTTCACCGCGGCGGCTAGACTGAGAGAGAGAGAGAGAGAAAGAGAGAGAGAGAGAGAGAGAGAGATAGGGAGAGAGAGAGAGAGAGAGAGAGAAAGAGAGAGAGAGATAGAGAGAGAGAGAGAGACAGAGGCAGAGACAGAGACAGAGAGATAGATGAACGAGAAGGGGAAAGGCATAGGAAGAAGACCGAAAAGGAGAGGGAGGGGGGCTGGCTGAACGCAGCTAGGAAAGAGAGAGAGAGAAAGAAAGAAAGAAAGAGTAAGAGCAAACAGGAAAGAACGAGAAAGACATAAAGGGATGGCGTGAATCCGAAATAAGTCATATTCATCAATATTTGCTGTTACATAATCTTACTTTGGTAAAACACAAGCAATATAGGATAACGAAAGAGATGACAACAGGTATAATGATAATGATAATAACATTGATAATGATGATAATACTGATTATTTTTATTATAATTCAGATCGTTTTCATAATAATACAGA
>NW_028234425.1:25981504-25984004 GCF_977035675.1 Penaeus japonicus | reverse complement strand
CTCGCTGCATAAGACATGCGCCGATGGCTACCTGTGATGCATCGGAATGCACCTCAAAGTGACGGGTTTCCGGAGGACTGGTGCCGACATCAGCCGTCGCTGCAGCTCCTCAAATGCCTGCTGATGCTCTTCTTTCCACCGAAATGATCTTCCCTTCCTGGTTAAAGAGGTGAGTGGGGCAGCTATCATTGCATAACTGGGGATATATTTCCGAAAGAATCCGGTACATCCCAAAAACTGTCTGACTCCTTTCACGTTCTGTGGTGGCCTCATTGTCTTAATGGCCTCTACTTTTGCTGGGTCTGGCTGTATCCCTTCCCTGGTTATAAGGTATCCCAGGAATTTGAACTCATGAGTGGCAAAAGAGGACTTACCGACATTTAGGCAGAAACCAGCCTTACTGAGCAGGTCTAGCGTTTCTTCCAGATGTTTGAGATGTTCCTCAAACGAGCGGGAGTAAACCACCACGTCATCCAGGTATGCTAGCACATGCCTCCCCAAGACTGGAGCCAATACCGTGTTGATGGCCCTCTGGAAGGTGGATGGGGCCGTGGCGAGTCCAAAAGGAAGCCTGGAAAACTGGAAAAGTCGGTGGCCATCTGAAAAAGCCGTTTTATGCCTATCCTCTGGATCTACTTCCACTGTCCAGTAAGCAGAACGGGCATCAAGGGCAGTGAATCACTCACTGTTATGCAGTTCATCAATGGTCTGGTCTATACGGGGCATTGGATAAGTATCCCCAATCGTTACTTTGTTCAGGTTCCTAAAGTCAATGCAGAACCTTACCTGCCCATCCTTTTTCCTGACCAGAACCACGGGGGACAACCAAGGAGATTTTGAAGGCTCGATGATGCCATCAGTAAGCATCTTATCACTCTTCCCTTATGGTGGTCCTCGCATGTTCCGGTAGACGCCACTGTCTGGTCCTCAGAGGGGTCTCATTGGAGGTCACTATCCCATGGGCAATACCTGGAACCTTCCCCAGTGGAGCTCCTTCCTTAAATAAATTGGGAAATTTGTTTAAAATAGAAAACAATTGGTACCTTTGTTCCATTGTAAGGTGGTTTACCTTCTCCTTCGGTATGTCGAAGCTAGCTTCCGTCTCAACCATAGTGTACGTTTCGAAATTAACTTCAGGGAAGACGGTGTATTGGTCCTCAGTGTAGCCGAAATCTTGGGTCCCATAAAAGTCATCGCAATCGTCGATGAAATCCTCGGTTACACTGCTTAAAGAATCCCCATCATTATCCTCCCTGCTAGTGGGCACAAAGTTCTTAGGAGGCACTTCCCTTGAAGCAGAGTCTTGGTGAAAAGTTTGTTCTACTGGCTCAACTCTTGCAATAATCATACCCCCCTTAAGTGTCACTGGCTTTGGTCCATCATTCACTACCCACACGTTAACCATGTTCGTTTTTACAGTCACCACGGTCCTAGGCACTAATACACGGTCAGTGATTCCACAGATACATACCTCCGGATGCCGGGTTCCATTCCGCAATTGTCCATGTATAAAAACACCACTATGGGGAGGGAACTGCACTGTCTTCTGAACCACAACACTGTTTTCTACCTCACCCATGTTGCACGTCCGTCCACCTGAACCGGGTTTCTCTCCTCCTGGGATGGTCTTATTAATCACCTGCACTTCCCTTGAGGAGGCATCGGAGTATGTGAGCGGCACCTTCACGCCATTAATCACCATATATTTTCTAAGGGGTGAGTGATAGGAAATTAGCCGGAAGTTGAACCTTCTGAGTAAGTCTATGCCCAGTAAAATATCACCTGGGAAAGATATTTCATCCACTATACATACTTTATGGAAGCAGAAGACATGAGGAGCGATTTCAATTCTTACCGTCGCTTCCGCTTCAGGCTGAAACTGTCGTCCCGAAGCACCTCGCAGGGTTTTCGATGAAGAAAAGGGTCGATGTATTTTAAACCTTTTCATGGCATCTCGGGAAAGTATAGTCACTTCTGATCCTGTATCCACAGATCCTTCAGCCGTTTGACCATTAACCTGTAATTGTACTATGGGTCTCCCATGTCTTACTTGGCTACTCACGGGCATTACTGGTTCCTTGGGGTCCTGCGCCTGGGGTCGGAACCTCTTCGTCACGGCGAGTCGCGAGAAAGGGACACCTATTGGCAAAGTGTCCTTCCTTCTTACACAGGAAACACCTCATCGGTCGACGACTTCGACAATCGGCTGTATCATGTGAATCAGATTTGTGGTAAGAACAATACCTTTCAACAGGAGTTACTTGCCTTGGATGTAAACTTCTCCTTGGGTATTCAGGTTCACCTGCTCTCTCTGGGATACTCACATTACCTTCATTTTCACCTTTTACACCGACTCGAAGGTTCCAAATCCTCTGAGAAGCATCGACAATCTCCGACAACGAACCATCCTCTTTTAGGACTAAAGCTTCCCTCAACCAGAATGGCAAACCTCTTAAAAATACCCTCCTGATCAATTCGTCAGGATCCCCTATGGCTCCAG
>NW_028234425.1:25875811-25878311 GCF_977035675.1 Penaeus japonicus | reverse complement strand
GAGAGAGAGAGAGAGGAGAGAGAGAGCGAGAGAAAGAGAAGAGAGAGAGAGAGAGAGAGAGAGAAGAGAAGGGTTCCTTTCGAAAATTCACGCCACGCAGGTTGCCGAGCTCTTGGTGAGGCGGGAACATGCGAGTTAGGTAGAAGCGGACATGGAAGAAGAAAAAGTAAAGCGAAAGGAGTTTTCTGATCGAAATGTTGGGGCATTCTTTTTCAAAACTTTTTCCATCAATTGTCACACTTCGCTCTGGATGTAAATGTTATTACCATAGGCATTATAAAAAGTTAGTATTCTGAAGCTGCAGATAATCGGAAGTTTGTTTTTTAGTCCGCACTTCCATTAATTCCGGTAATTCTTATTAACATTTCTTTTCCGCGGAAACTTTTAGATATTTTGTTGTGCTCTTAGGCAATATACTCAAAAGATGAAATGTCAGTTATTGATAATAAGGGAACAATGTTTTTGTCATATAAAAAAGAGGGGAAAAAATAGTAAGATGGGTATAGATTCTATCCCCTATCTAACTATTTACCTAATTTTTATCTGTTTTTAAAAATATTTTTTCTATGTTCTAGTATCCCTCCTCTCTCTACTCCCCCTCTCCCCCTCCCCCTCTTTCCTCTCTCCTCTCTTCTCTCTCTCTCCTTATATAAAAATATATATATATATAATTTTTATTTTATTTATATATATAAAATAAAAATATATTAAATATTATATATATAATAGATATTTTAAAATAAATATTATATTATATTTTAAAATATAATATTTATATTATTTTATATATATAAAATATTATATATATAAAATAAAAAAATATATATATATAAATATTAAAATATAATTATATATATATATATGGGGGGGTTTTGTTTAAAAATAATATAAAAATATATATAAATAATAAAATATATAAAAATAAAATAAAATTATAAAATATAATATAATATATATATATAATATTAAAATAAATATATATATATTTTAAAACAAAATATATATAATATAAAATTAAATATATATATATATAGATATATAATTTTATATATAAAAATAAAATAATTTTTAAAATTTTTAAATTTGTATATATATTTTAAAAAATAAATTATATTTTTGGGGGTTTTATAAGGGTATATATATATAAATATATATATAAAAATTTTATATATATATATAAAAATTTAAAATATATGTTATTATATAAAATTTTTATATAAATATATATAAAATATAAAATATATAAATAAACAATTTTAAAAATATTAATATAATATATATAAATTTTTTAATAAAAAAAACCCCCAAAAAAAACAAAAAAAAAAAAAAAAAAAAAAATATAATAACAAAAACAAAAAAATTTTTATATAATATAAAATATTATAAAATATATTTTATATATTATTTTAAAAATATATAAAAAAAATGAAAGAGACCAGAAGAACAAGAAAAGAAAAAAAAATGAGAAAGAGAGATAGAGAAAAAAATGTGTCTGGGATGAAAACGGGATTCAGACAATTCCGCTAGGCACAAGGAAATACTTTGAATAAATTCGACACTGCTGGGCTGCATGAGGGGACAGTTCAACTTATATAGCAGGGGACGCGCTGCTGCTGACTTTTTTGATGTTGCTGGTGATTTTGTGGTCTTGTGCTGCTGATGTTTTAAAGAATATCTAAATTTGTTAAGAATATAGAATAAAGAGAGGAATGTCACTTGGTGTAATAGTTTTTTAAATGTTTTGTTATGTTTTTTTGTTTATTGTTATTGATATCGTTATCCAACGTCACCACAACATTAATATAGTCTAATGTAAGGAGAGTTAGTAATATGCCTTAATATAGTAGCAAGTAGCAGTAAGTTTGGTAGTGAAGTTGTAGTAAGGAAATAATAGTAGGTAGCAGTATTTTAATAATAGTAAAAAAAGTAGTTGATGTTGTAATAATGATAGTAGTAGTAGAAGTACTAATTATGATAGCAGTAGTGGAAGCACTGATAATGATAGTAATAACAGAAGTAGTAGTAGTGATAGTAACGGTAATGATAAATAACTACCGCTGGAACTAATGGTGATAACTTCACATAAGGAAACAAATACATAAATGCAAAAAAAAAAAAAAAAAAAAATCGTCCAATGAACAACTTTCTGATTATTTTTTTTTTTTTTATGAGTCGGAATTACCTTCGGAGACGAGGAGAGAAGAGAGGCCAGCTTTAAGATACTATTGCAGTATGCAAGGAGACGCGTTGACAAGTCTAAAAACGGTATCCTTTTTTATTTTTTTTTTACGGGTTTACTATCCAGAGAATAAAACGGATGTGCAATATTCCTTGGTGTGGCATATGGAGGGCAAGAGGAGCGTAGGATGGACTTGGTTAGGGAATTTTTACTTTCTTCTTCACTTTCATTCTCTTCGTCTCTTCATTTTCGGTGTCCTCCCTCCCTCATCCCTTGTTTCCCATTCTCCTTCCTTTTTCTTTTTTTATTTTTTCTTTTTTT
>NW_028234425.1:25868739-25875711 GCF_977035675.1 Penaeus japonicus | reverse complement strand
TTAGAGCTACTGAGAATCATACTTAAGGAAACGGGCTCTGCGAGAATCGCTAGCTTTCGGAACGTAGTGCGTCTTCATTCTCCGCGAGTAAGAGAGGAGATCTGGTTATGTAATCTAATACAGCCATGACATTACGGACGCGGTGTGGCGCGTGAGAAAGGTCCCATCCATGACGACTATCCACTGAGAGCAACATCACCATATTGGCTCCATATGACCTGTTGATGGTCATAGTGCAGCCAGCAATGATGGGCACGAAGCTCGTTTTCTTGAGAGCGGCTCGTTGCAACGGTTATCTATGGATGATCATCTATGCAAAGCGCTCTCAAACACCATGCCTCGGCGGGCATTGCCTTGCCATCCAACAAGTGGGACTGCTTTAGCTTTTTCCCTTTTTTCTTTTATAAGTGAGGTAAAATGTGATGCATTATTAAAAGGAAATTCCAGATCCTGCGAAGTATTTCGGGTATCACAGTATTTTACGTGTATGTACAAAGATACACTTAAAAACACTCCCCTCCCCCCCCCCACACACACACATATAAACATCAGTCTACCTATTAATCTGTCTCTCTGTTTATCTATCTGTCTGCCTGTCTATATGATCGCCATCTTGCTGAAAGACAGGGCCTCTAAAACTACTAACATAATGAGAGACCACTGGATTCCACAGGGAAATACGTGCAAACTATGAAAGCCGGAACAAAAGCTCAGGAAGTCTATTGAAACGGAAATTCAATTTACAGGATTAACTATTCATTCCAGAAACTATTAATGACTGCAGGATTTCAGGTTACATGCAACAATTCAGCATTCATAATCAGTGTTGGAGAGTAATAACAATACCTCTTACATGGAGTGTTATCAAATATAAACAAAGCAAATTTCGGAAAATAATAATTATATATGTGCTTTTTTTTACATATCACATCATCTAAATTCACAAATGATTGCAACAATGCTTCATATTCCTATCACAGAAATCGATCAAAGAAAATTAATCGCAAATAACTTCCATAAAACTAGTGTTTGTTTCACTTAATTAATATTGATTTGCCAAAAAATTGTTTTTAATTTTTTTTTCTCTCTCTCTTTCTTTTTAAACAGAAATTCCGTTCGTTACTTTCGCAATCTATAGCACTGGACACTATATTGCAGGGTTTTCATATAAACGACAAAAACCTGTTTTCAATAAGTTGTTGGTGATTAGTCCAGTGTAAGATATGACTAATGATGTGTACTACTATTATTCCGCCTCCGACTACCACTACTCTTTACTACGCCCTATACTGGTCCGTACTTTATTAAATTACTTTATACATACTATTAAATACTTCTCCGACTATTACTACTATTTCTACTTCTCCTACTCCTCCTCCTCCTCCTCCTCCTATTGCTACTACTACTACTTCTCCGACTACTATTACTACTTATCCCCCTCCTCCTCCTCCTACTACTACTACTACTATCACTACTATCACTACTACTACTTCTTCGAGTATTATTACTACAACTACTGATAATATGAATGAGAATGAGAATAATAATAAGGATAATAACAGTAATGATAGAAATGAATAATAAAATTATGATAGATATAATCATGATAGTAATGATGATAAGAATTTTAATGATAGTAATAATGATAAGAATTATAATTATAGTAAAATGATAGTAAGGGTAATAATTATGATCATCATGATAAAAACAAAAATGATAATGATACTGATAATGATAATATTAATAACAACTATAATCATAATAATAATGCTATTGATAATGATAATGATAATAACAATAATGATGATAATAATGATAATGATAACATTAGTAATTGTAATGATAAGGACAGTAAAAATGATGAGATAAAAGATAAACGATAATTATATTATTGAATATAATGATGAATATAGAAATGAAAAAAAATAATTCCTCTTTTTTATGTTTCCGTCTTCGTTCGAATGGTTATTGAAGGTGTATCTGTGCAATGGAAATGAAGTGTGTCCTTCATCAAATCAAGAGCACTTTTCCTTGACAAGATTTATCATTTCATTAACACTCTGTTGATCTAGAGTCGAGTATAATATGTCGCATATTAGCGTCTGAGAATAGTGAGTAGTGCCCTTGTCAGTTCATACGAACTGGTTATGGAGGCGATGATAAGGAAAGTTTTGTCTCTCTCTCTTTCTCTCTCTCCATCACTCTCTCTCTCTCTCTCTCTCTCTCTCTCACTCGTTCACTCTTTCACTCACTCACTCATTCTTTCTCAATCACTCATTCACTTTCTCTCTATCCACTAGGCCACTCGATCTCTCCATTCTGTTCCTCACTATCACACACTCACTCACTCTGGTCACCACTCACACACACACACTCACAGATATATAGATAGATATATATATATAAGATAATATATATATAATAGATATAGTGATAATATATGGATATAATATATAATAGCTAATATATTTATTTATATTTAGATTATCTATATTTATATATATAGCTTTTTTAGATTTTTTAGAATATCTGTGTGTGTGTGTGTTGATTTTTATTATATATAAGATTTAATATAGATATATAATTAATATATTTATATATAATTGTATAGTATATAGAGATATATTATATATTATATAATATATATATATAGTTTAATTTATAGTGTTATGTAACTCTCTCCCTGTCTCTCTTCATCCTCATCTGACTCGTTCACTCTGTCGCTCATTCCTCATTCCCTCATTCTCACTTACTCACTCATTCTCTTTCTCTCTCTCTCACTCAATCACTCTCACTCACTCACTCACTCTCTTTCTCTCTCTCATTCATTCACTCACTCTCTCCCGGTCTCTCTTCATCCTCGTCTTCTTGCTGTTAGCATTATCATGAAGTTATTTACATACCTGTCATTTTCATCATGATTATCATCGTTGCTATTATTATTCATATCATTATCATCATAGTTATTATTTTTATCTTATACTTTCATGTTTATTAGTATTACCTTTATTATGACTATCATTACCATTATCATCCTTATGATTTTTATTATCTTTGTCATCATATTAATTATTATCATTATTATTATCATAGAAAAGTAATAGCTAAACACTATTGGCTTTATCATTAACGTCATCACCAACAATATTGTTTACACATAGCACAAAGATCCCAACCAGAATAATTGCTACACACCCATTATTTTATTAATAAATTTATGATAACGAAGCCTAATTTCCTAAGGGCGGGCATTCGCTAGGCCGTTTCATGCATATGAGCAGTTTAATATATTATTCAGCATTGTGGTGATATAAACCATTGTGTTACTGTTATGAGCACAGAACACAGTTGAGAACCCCATAATGCAGAGATAACTATGGCGTATACATCCTGTTTATGTGTGTGTTTTTGGATTAGTTTGTGTGTAGAGGGGGGGGGGGTATATGTGTGTGTGTGTATATATATATATGTTGCGCTTAATGTTAATAGTTGCCTAATGTGTACATTAGGCAACATTTTGCCTAATGTTTATATTGTGCAAAACCTAACCTAACCAAACCATTTTTGCCCAATGTCCACATTAGGCAACTATTAACATTGAGCGTAACATATATATATATATATATATATGTATATATATATGCATATATCTATCTATCTATCTATCTATCTATCTATCTATCTATCTATATATATATATATATATATATATATATATATATATATATGTATATATACATATGATATCTATCTATCTATCTATTTATCTATAAATCTATCTATATATATATATATATATATATATACATATACATATATCTATATACATAATCTACTACACACACAAACACACACCCACCACACACACACACCACAAAAACACCACACACACATATATATCTATATATATATATACAGTATATATATATATATATATATATATATATATATATATATATAAATATATATATATATATATATATATATATATATATATATATATATATATATATATATATATATATATGCTATAATTCGAACAGAAGAGAGAGAAGATGAACAAGACGATAACAAAGAATTTAAAACGAAAACGTAAGAGAAAGGAAAAAAGAAAAGAAAAAGAAAAAGGGGACGGAAAATAAAATAAGAAATAGGCAGAATGACGCGAAGAGTAAGAAAGAAAAGGAGATGAAAGTAAAAAAAGAAACAACAACAACGATAGAGTGTGAGGATAGAGATAGACAAATTAAAAGAATGAGATGGCAAAGAAAACAAAGAATATAAAGACGGAGAAGAAAGTGAAGAGTAAAGAGAGTGAGAAGAATACAACGGAGAAAAAAAAAATAAGCGTAGAAGATAGAGATAGAAAGATAGAGAAGAAACCGTATACCAAAAACAAAACAAAACAAAACAACAACAAAAAACAGAAAAAACAAGCCTGTTCAACACAAGAAACTTATAATAAAGTGACTTAAACGAAAGTCAGCGCTCGGGATGCTGTAGACCGCGTCCGGATGCCTCAGTTATTGTCTTCCTTCGGTCATTCTCTCACAGCTCGGCGGGTTGCGATGTCATGTGAGAAATATTGCAATGTGCTCTCCTTTTAGATCTATTTGAGTGTGTTTGTTTCTTTATCTTTCGTTGTTTCTGTTGTTATCCGGATGTTTGGGACTGATGTGCACTTAGAAAATTAGTGGCTAAATTAGTGATTATGATTATAACGATCATGATTTTGATGTTAATATCAATGATACTAAGATGAGCAAGAATGATGAAGAGGATATTATGATAAGATTAATAATAAGAATAATAGAAATGATAATTCGAGGGATTATGATTGATGATGATGATGATATTGATGGTGATAATGGTATTAATGATAAAAACAATGATAATAATAATGAAAAGGATGATAATGGTTTTGACATCTATGGTGATAATAAGGATAATAACAATGGTGATAGTAATACTGATAATAATAATATGAATAACAGTGATAATGAATATAATAATGATGATAACAATGATAAAGATTATCATAATGATGATAATATCAACATTTATAATAACAATGATAAAGATAACAATATACATATTAGTGATAGGAATGCGAATGGCCATGATAATAACAATGATAAACACACAAAAAAAAAAGAAAAAAAAAAGCAGCAATTCAATGCAATCTCGCAATCACACTTCCCGTGATTCCCTCGTCCTGTACCTCCCGCAGCCTCCCTTTATGCCTTCCTGCTGCCTCATAACTCAGAACTCAGTGGCCTGAATGAGAGGCAGTGTGTGACATAGCTACAGCGGTGGCTGTTATGCGGACGTCCAGTGCAGCGGGAAGAGTCGGTGACACAGCTGCGTGCAGAGGCTGAGAGGTTGGCGTTGCAATTTGCATGTGGATATTTGACTCGTATATTAGGTCGTGTGGGGTCTGGAGGGTCCAACCCGTGAGAGTATTTGTACCTGTCGGTTGAATTGTGTTGATTGTACGTCAGATGCTCAGTGTTGGTATAGATATGCATGTTATATAAAACAGAGGTCGATCAGATATTAGACCAATGAATAAATCACAACGAAGGTATGAGTCCTGATATTCAATTTTCCCTCCTTAAAAAAAAAAAAAAAAAAAAAATACATAAAACAATCAGTCATACATCAACACAAAACACCGACGAAAGAGAACAAACATACTACTGAAACACTAACATAGTCCTCGAGATGTTGCAGCCCTTCTAACAATGCATCATGAATTCTCAAGATTCTCAAGAGCTGTTGTTGAGTTAGCTTTCCCCCTGACGATCCATCCGTGTTGAAATTAGCGACAGGAGTCCGTAGACTTTTTCTGGAAAGACCGAATTTCAGAGCCACCGATTTCAGGCAGAGAGTGAATTGCTCACTTCAGGAATATCAGAGGTGCTTTAATTATAAAGACAAAATTTGTTAGATATTTTTCCCTTCGATGATAATGATAATGACAGTAGTGACAGTAAAAGCACAGGTATTGGTGGTATCGATAGTCCTAATGGTAGAAATGAATATATGATTGTAGAAGTAGTAGTGATAGCTTTGATAACAATAATGATAATAATGACAGTGATGATGATAATATTATTAATGAAAATTATAATATTGATGATACTGATGATAGTAGTATTGATAATAATGATAATAGTGGCTATAATGATGATATCAACCACAACAAAAGCAATAACATTAACAACAATGGTGATTGTTGATGGTTTCAATTACGACAAATGTAAAATACGTTTGAGTGCGTAATGAATATGCTATATCCATAGCTCTTTTTGCTACCATATCAATATCAGTACGTTGCAAGAGTTGCATTGTGAAATTGTTTATTCTCCTTTATAAGTTTTCCCCGCTCTATCTTCCTTTTTTCTCTCTCTCTTCCTCTCTCTCTCTATCTTTCTCTCTTTCTCTCTTATTCTCTCTCTCTCTCTCTCTCTCTCTCTCTCTCTCTCTCTCTCTCTCTCTCTCTCTCTCTCTCTCTTCTCTCTTCTCTCTTTCCTCTCTTTTCTCTTTTTCCTCTCTCTTCTCGCTCTCTCTCTATCCTCTCTCTTCTCTCTCTTCCTATCTCTTTCTCTCTCTTCCTATCTCTCTCTCTCTCTCTTCCTCTCTCTCTCTTTCTCTCTCTCTCTCTCTCTTTCTCTCTCTCTTCCTCTCCTCTCTCTCTCTCTCTCTCTCTCTCTCTCTCTCTCTCTCTCTCTCTCTCTCTCTCTCTCTCTCTCTCTCTCTCTCTCTCTCTCTCTCTCTCTCTCTCTCTCTCTCTCTCTCTCTCTCTCTCTATCCCTCTCTCTCTCTCCCTTTCTCTCTCCTCGTTTCTGTTACCCTGCTAGAAAGCATGTGAAACATTACATCGTAGGGAAATGAAAGTTAGAATTGTGCAGTCCATACGCGTGTCTCATGATTGTCATCATTTTGTGTGTGCGTGTTTGGGGGGCGAGG
>NW_028234425.1:25826239-25833739 GCF_977035675.1 Penaeus japonicus | reverse complement strand
CTCTTTGGCAATGGTAACACGAGGAGTGAGAGTGATCGAGGTGAAGTGAGAACGGTAAGGAAACTCATCATGAATTTTGCTTTCCTTTTTTTTCTTGATTTTAACTTGGTTATATTTTTATTTTGGTTTTAGTTTCGTCGCCATTGTTATTATCATCGTCTTCGTTATTATTGTTGTTTTTATTAGTATCATAATGTTACTTTGCTCTTACTATTATTGTTGTTATCATTATTGTTGTTATCATCCTTGTTATAATTATTACTAACATCATTATTGTTATCATTATCATTATTACTCTTTCTATGATAATAACATCATCACTAATATTATTTCCAATATTTTTATTATCATTAACATAATTAATACTATTATTGTTGTTGTTTATGTCATTGTTATGGTTATTATCATTATCAGCCTTCCATTATTATTATCAATACTACTGTTAATATTAATATTATGATTATCCTCATTGTTAATCTTATCGTTGTCAGTATTATCATCGTTATTACCATTATCTTCAGGTTTGTGATTATTTTAATATTATCATGATTATTACCATCCCTATCACTCTTATCATCATCATCGTGATTATGATCGTCATCATCATCATTGATGGTGTTCTCATAATCATTACTTCAGTAGTTACCATTGTCATCACTCTTAACATCATCCCCATCCCCATCGTTATCGTCATCGTCATCGTCATCGTCATCGTCATCCCCATCCCCATCGTCATCGTCATCGTCATCGTCATCGTCATCGTCATCGTCATCGTCATCCCCATCCCCATCCCCATCGTCATCGTCATCGTCATCGTCATGACATCTTCATATCATCGTCATCGTCAATCGGTACATCGGTCTCCCCATCCCCCCCTCCCCATCGTCACTCCGTCCACGTCATGCGTCATCGCTTCGTCATCCATTCGTCATCTGTCATCGTCTCATTCGTCATCGGTCATCTCATCAGAGCCCCTTCGTACTTCAGTGTCATCGTCATCGTCAATGGTCATCGCGCATCGTTAACGTGCTTCGTCATCCCCCCATCGTAATTAAGAATCCCCATCCCCATCGCCATCGTTATCGTCATCGTCATCCCCATCGTAATTACCATCCCCATCCCCATCCCCATCGTCATCGTCATAGTCACAATTACAGTCACCATTATCGCGTTGCTCGTCAGCGAGCTCAATAGCGTTAGCCGAGTCATCGTCACGTCATCCCCATCCCCATCGCTAATAGTACCAGAATCCACCCATAAACCCCATCGGAATACATCGTCGTACCATCCCGCGCATCCCGATCGTCATCGGTCATCGTCAACGAGTCTTGCGTCCTCCGCATGCCCACCTGGCCCCATCAACCCTTCTTCATAGCTCATTTACAGTCACCATTATCGTTCTCCGTCGAAACGCAATCGCTTATTAGTCATAGTCCATGTACATTCCCAATCCAATCGTAATTACCAGCCCCATCCCATCGTCATCGCTGGTAATCCACATCCCCATCGTCATCGTTCATCGTATCGTCTTGTAATCGTGTCTTCCCCATTCCCCATCCCCATCGATAGTCACTATTACCAGTTCACCATTTCGTTATAGTCTTCACTAGATCTGAGTTTCTTCTTCCATAATCCTCTGAAACTCGTCTGTCACTCTATGATACTTTAGGATGAACGTTAAATTTCAGATTAAGATTTTTTGTGTGAATATGGTGAATATGATACTACTAACATGCAATTCAAGCGATTGTGATTGCGAGCCAGCGTTGAAAATCCGTCTCTAAATTAGGATCTCTGAAGATGTTATACTTATCTTTATCATCTTTGTTACTAAATTCATTAACAGTTATCAATATCACTACAATCACCACATTAGCCATTGCTCTTATCTTCTCAATTCATCACACCATGAACCGTCTACATCAATTTCTTATCTGTCTGTTCTTGACAACTGTGGCTGATGAAGTATAAAAATTTTGAAGGAATTATTTCTCATTCTTCGTGGCGTTTACACATAATATTTTTAGGGATGTAAATACGTTTTTTATTATTACTGTATTATATATAATATTATATATGTATTTATTATTTTATAACAAGAGGAATTCGAAGGAAAGGTTACCACAATAAGAGTGTCTTCAGCAAGATAGGTATGGATAGAGCCACTGTGACCTTTCATTGCAAATGACGGTATCAAGAGAATAAGTAACAATTAGATTTTGGGTAGAAGACCAGGAGGTGCACCAGAGATTCGTTCTCTTTCGCCTGGGCGATTCTAGGGAAAGTCATCGGCGACGGAGGGGGGGGGGGAGTGGGAACGTCACGGCGTGTGAGACACGGCGCACTTATCCGGGTCATATTTACTGACCTAGCATGGCCTGGGTTGATCAAATTTTCTGACCTACTTTTCTTCCGAAACTCACGGTGACCACGTGGGGTTCTATGTGGTTACCTTATGGCATCTAGGACATTGTCTTCCACATAGCCACGTGGCATCTAGGACATGTCTCAGAGGGAGTTCTATCTAAGATTCTTCATAACCATTAGCCATGTAAAGTATTTCTCAGAATCCATTGATATCAGAAAATTAAAACTATAATAATGATTCTCTCTTTATACAGCGACAATATCGCCTATTTTCACTACGGTAAAGGCAAGGCAAACAGCTCAGTCGTTTCGTAGGACTCAAAAGAAAGAAGACACATAATTACGTAGTTTAGTAGTTAACCTCCGGCTCACAAAGTAAAAATTTGCTGATTTTTTTTTTTTTTTTCTTTCTTTCTTTCTTTTTTTTATAACTTCCTCAGTAGTTTAATGATAATTTATACTGTGGAGAGAAACTGATAGTATTCGCAGTGCCTGTAGAGTTTGAAACTACGTTCGTTTTAAACATTTTACGTGTTTTTTATTGCCTTTGATTAATATATGAAGACAGTTCTAAGGTTCTTACAACTAAAGCTATTTCATTCTGTTAAACTGTTGAATTCTCTAGCTTAATCATTATGCGAATGATTTGCTTAACAACCTCAGATGAGTTGTACCTAAAGAAACATATCTGGAAAGTACTCCCAGAAAGTCCTAAAACAAAATTCCATATGTAAGCTAAGATTGTTATTTAAGTGCCTGGCTTCTTGCATTATCACTTTGGGGGTCGCATTCATCTAGCGACAATGCCTCTTGTCAATTCTATGTCAGAGGAAGACTATTAAAAGAGCAATTTACTGCCCACGGTCGACGCATAGGGCACAGTTTGCCATCGCATAATCTGATTCTAATTCACGTGCGATTCCATCAAACATTCTCAGTATTATGGTTGTCGTCACTGTGATGTTATTCCATTATTTTCGCTGTTGGTTCTGTTCCTATTATTAAGACCATTAATAAAATTTATCTTTTTGGAATTGTTTTCATTAACAGGGTTGTTTATTACCTTTTTCGGTGTTGTTTTTGTTACTAACGTAATTATCATTATCATCGTTGATATTATTATTATTATCATTATTACTATTATAATTATCATTATAATAATAATAATAATATAGATAATAATAACAATGATAATGATAATAATGATGATTATTATTATTATAATAATAATAATGATAATTATTATTACTATTATCATCATCATCATTATTTTATTATCATTATCCTCATCGTCATCATTATCATTATTATTATGATTATTATAATTGCCATTATAATCATCATCAGCATCATCATCATAATCAATATTATTAGTTTCAGTATAAAAATCATCACTATCATTGTATTATTTATCATCATCATTATTGTTATTATCATCATAACATTATTATGACATATGAAGTGTTGTCATGACACTTAATTTCCTTAAAATTGGTCCGAAGACTTGGAGGCAACGGAAATATTCTGGCGATATAAAGCAATAACTAAAACGGGTCAAAAAGGGGATTTCCTTAATTAAGAAATTGGCGAGGCATTTTCGCAGCTATAGGCAAGATATGAGAAACCGAAATTCACATCTGGCACAACTCCAAATAAACGAGAATGACATTGATAAATGCAACCGGTAATCGGTAAGATGCATTTACGTTGCATTTATGTGTGTTCGTGTATTTGTGTGCGTGTTTGTTTATGTTATACGAGTATTCTCCCTGACAAAATATATAGTTACACCACCCCCCACCTATAACCCACCAACACCAGGCAGGCAGGCAAGAGGCGTGCTGAAACACAGGGTCATGAACCCAGAACTGTTCCTAAGGGCGCCTGACAACAAAGCCGCCCAGACGACCGACGAGGGGAAGGCAGGGGGGCGAGGCAGGGTACAAGGAACACAATAAAACTACCCCTTGTTTAATGTACACAGGTTCACCACACGTTACACTATTCCATGGACACAATACGGGAGGCGGGGGGGGAGGGGGGGGTGGCACAATACACTACAATCCTCGGGTACAAGTTGATCACGGTACAAGGGGCAATCACAACGTAACCAAGTCACAAGGTCACACACATGTTCTCCAGCACGCAACACGCAACAGGAGCACCTAACAGAGCCTGTCCTGCAGCTTTGTCCCTCCGCTGTATATTTGCGCCATGTTAGACCAGCTTACATCATTTTATCCATGTTTGAATAAGATTTTACACAGAGATGAATACCCGCTGGTGTGACAATATGTTACAGAATTATTTTTGATATGATAAATTTAATATTTACAGACAAGATCTATTTATTACATGGCAGAGGAAGAGCGACTAAAAATATAATCAAAATGAGGATGAAGTATTTGCATGTTTCATACCTGTTCAATTTAAACACAAAAACAACAACATACAAACCAATATTAGACTGCAACATCCCTATGATAAATAAACCATGTAGCAAAACAGAAGATTGCTTACGTTACCTTTAAGCGATTTAGGCAGAAAATATATAAGGTATGTTTGAATTTGAAAACAGCAACAACAACAACATAACTCTTTTAAATCAAGCCGCATACATTTCAATTAAAGTCACGGAAAATGCAATAAGGAATTTTGATTAAGAATTACCACAATTAACCATCCCTATTAATATGTTCAAATCAAGATTACTCTAGAGGAATGAGACTGATTGTGATTCGTAACATACCATACCGAATTTCGGAACCGGGGAATAATTCAACATGTTTTATTGCACTTTGTTGCAACACTTCCTATGAAGGTAAAATCATTTTATCATATGCATTCTGGTGAAGTAGATTTATTGATCATTATGTATGTAAACTCATCCTGTATCATTAAGCTATGTATTGATTGATTTGAAAAAAAAATCGCTTTGATAAAACGAAAAAAAAGAAGAAAAAAAAAGAAAAAGAAAAAGAAAGAAAGAGGGAGAGAGAAAGAGAGAGAGAGATGGGGGTGGGGGGGGGGAGTTGGGGAGGGGGAGCGGGCTGAGAGGGGAAGGAGAGAGGGTGGAGATATGAGGGGAGAAGAGAGAGCGAGGTGTGAGAGGGTGAGAGGGGGGAGGGTCGGGTGAGGATGGGAAGAGAGGGAGATGGAGAGCGAGAAGTAGATGTGAGAGAAGACGGAGCTGGTGGGGGAGAGGGGACGTGGAGGAGGAGAACGAGAGGAGATGGAGAGAGAGAGACGGGAGATATATTGGGAGAGAGAGAGAGAGAGAGAGAGAGAGGGGGCGGGAGAGGAGGGAGAGGGGGGAAATATGATATTGAGGATATAGATAGGATATGGGGAGAGGGGAGAAGAGAGGGAGGTGAGAGCAGGCTCTAAGCTGAGGTGAGGGAGGAGAGGGAGGGGGAGGGGAGGATATATATATAGAGATATGTACAGAGGAGTGATGAGAATATGGAGAGAACGGAGACGGAGTTGAGAGAGAGTAATGAGGATTGAGGAGCGAGCGAAGTGAAGAGTGGGGAAGTCGACGAGGGGGAGAGGTGGTGGAGTGATGAAGGAGAGAGGGAGGAGGCGGGGAATGGAAGAGGGGGGGGAGAGAGAGGCGGGAGAGGTGGACGGGAGGAGAAAGGAGGGGCGAGAGGAGGGGAGGGAGGGAGGAGTGGGAGGGAGAGAGGTCGAGGGAGGAGGAGAGGAGTGGAATGAGAGAAAGAGGGAGAGGAGGAGAAGAGGGAGAGGAAGAGAAGATGGATGGAGGATGGAGGGATTGAGAAGGAGAGGGGAGGGAGACGAGGGAGAGGGTGCCTGAGAGAGAGAGGAGAAGAATGGAGACGAGAGGAGATATATTATATATATATATAATTATATATATATATAGTATTATATATATATTAATATATATATATATATATATATATACGCATACGACTACATATACCATACATTAGTTGGGAAGGGGTCTGCCATGCACAAGCCCAGAGTCAATGAGATATGATAAACATTGCTTATGTATAGATATATCATCATTGTTAATACTGTTATCTTTGTTATTATGATTATCTTTATCATCGTTATTACTCTTGGATCATTATAAGTATATTTTTTTGTAATCATTATCCTCATTAACATTATCATTATGATCATCACCGTTATTATCAATAAAATTATCATTATAATCATAATTTTCAATAATGATGATATTACTTTAATTAATATCTTTATTATCATAATCGGTAACAGCATTGTTATTATGAATGCTAGGGTCATATTCATTCCTATTATGATCATTCAATCGTTCTTATCGTTAACCATAGTTTTGTTATCATCATTAATAATTAATTATCATCTAGCATTGCTCATCATTATTATCATTCGTATTATCATCATTATCCTTATCGACAGTTCTTATCATCTCAGGGGGGGGGGAGTTGGGGGGGGGGGGGGAGGTAGGGATGTTTCCATTTTTCCTCCTATCATCATCTTTCATAATTACTATCATCATCATCATCTTTATTAACATTATCATCATTATCATCATCATCATCATCACCATCATCATCATCATCATCATCATCATCATCATCGTCACCATCATCAGCATCATCGTCACCATCATCATCATCATTATTTTTGTGGTTATCAATAGTATCACTATTATCATTAGCAAAGTTTTATAGTGCAGAACAATAAAATAAATAAAGGAAAACGATGCACACCCTGTAAAAAAGAAAGAAAAAAAAAACGATAAACGAAACAAAATAACTGAGATAAGTGAAATAATTAGACGAAACAGGTTCAAGTTCCGTTAAGCTTAGTTCAGTGTATTTGCAATGTAGCTTCAGTGTATTTACAATGTAGCTAAATGCACCTACATTTTACATGAGATACTGAAGTCGTAAGCATTGATGTAGAATAGGCTTGTGTATACAACCTCGTAGTACAGTGGTGTGTGCTGGTATTTTGGAGTCATTCATACGGTGTAAATGATTGTTGCACATGTACACAACGGCGATGAATTAACATTAAAAGCGCTTGTTGTTCGTTGGAAATAACACGTGGTTTTGTGAAGCAAAATAAGAAATCTTCATACCGGTGAAATTAAAGTTTTCAGATCACGTACTATAT
>NW_028234425.1:25806239-25811239 GCF_977035675.1 Penaeus japonicus | reverse complement strand
ATATCATTCGAGCAGAAATTTGTGTAAAAGATGGATAGTCCAATACATGAGAGAGCCATAACACATAAATATTGTTTTATATGGTGACCTCTCATAAAGCAAGTACGTGGGCCTTTGTTATAAAAGAATACCATAATGATATTCATTATGTTAATGAGCTTATTAGAGAAAGATGATGGTTATGTGTTCTTGTTAGTAAGGCAAGAGTAACCTTATATTCAATAAGATAATTATAATGATAAATTTTCTATTGGCTGTGACAATAAAGGATTTTTTTTCATTATTATATCTCTGCTTTGTATCTATTATTGTCAGAACTATTGTCATTATTATTATTATTATTATTACCATCATCATCATCATCATTGCCAGCATCCTCTGAAATATCATCATTTACTATCATTGTTGTTTTTATTATAATCATTATCTTTTTCATTATCATTTTTGTTATAGTGTTGTTGACATTTCCCTACCATTATTATCATAATTCATATTATCAATGTTATTGTTATTATTATTATCGGTATTATTCCAATAGTAATTGCAATTATCGTTATCATTATCATAAGTATTGTCGTCACCATTGTCATTAACATCAATTTATCATAATCATCACTTAAATTATTATGTGTTATCAATATTATCATCCTTGAGTTTTCATATCTGTTATATTTGAATCTCTCTCTCTCTCTCTCTCTCTCACTTTCTTTCTTTCTTCCTCTCTCTCTCTCTCTCTCTCTCTCTCTCTCTCTCTCTCTCTCTCTCTCTCTCTTCTCCATCAATAGTCTCTCGGTCTCGCCTCTGGTTTCTCTCTCACTCTCTCTCTCTATTTATAAAATATATATATATATATATATAAATAATATATATATATATATATACATAAAATGTATGTATTGAGCATATGGTATATATATTGTATATATATATAAATATATAATATTAAATTCGTACTATATATATAAGTTATATATATATATTATATATAAGTTTTTTATATCTAATGTATATATAGAGCGTAAATATAACTATATATAAGCATATATATTATCATATAATATCAATATATATATAATATATATATATATGATAGATATACTTGTATTATTATATTATATATATAAATATATTTATATGCTAAGATATATAAGTATATTATGTATATATATAACATAGATATGTTTTGCATATACACATTTATATATTTATATAAATATACAAATATATATATATATAAATATATATATATATATAATATAGATATATATGATGTACATAAATATATATCTATAATATATATATATTAATAAATATATTTATATAATCATATATACAATATAATATCTTTTATTTTTACATGTAATATCCTAGGTCAGTTAGGATTGGACATTTATTTTGAACGTTTGTGGAAGTTTTATATACACGTTTTTTTCTTGGTTCGCTCCCCCTCACTATTTTTCTGATAATTTTACTTCCTCTCGCAAATTGCCCTCCTCTATTTCTTCCCAGTACAGACCTTTCCCTTTTTTAATTGTAGTGAAATACCAAACATCTGAGCTGCACATACAATATCATTATATAATCTAAATCTACCAAAATTTTGTGTAAATGACTCTGGAAGAAAATTGGAACAGTGATTGGAAATAGCTACCAATAATTCAAACGACACGGGGCTCCCTGACTCTCCATTTTCCCTCTGCAATATCCGTTTCCTTCGCAAGCAGATGATTGACCAGAGACGCGTCCCAGCTGCGATGTCATTTGCCAAAGCCTTGCCTTCAGCGGTTCTGTTTTCGTGTTGAGTGAGTGAAAGAGATTAAGGTCGTGGTTGTTCGTCATGAGGTAGACACAATCCCGAGCAAGTGGGAATATAAGTTTCCAATTAAATCAGACTCGAGATCTCTGAGGAAATATAGAGAGAACATGACTATCAAATATAGATAACAGAGATCCTGAATAGGGAGATATGGCAAACCGGTCACATTTTTTTCGATCTTATGAGTTCTTGAGTTTGGCTATACATGTGGATCATGAGAGCTGACGGCCAGGATAATAAAATCCGTTTTAACATATAAAAGGAGTAAACCCAACCATAAGTTAATTTTCAAAAAAATAATACATATATCCGTTTACATGTCATTTTAGTTCGAATTCAAAATGTATAAAAGGGGGATAGCATTTTTCAGCCCTGTCCCCCCACACGCATACAATGCTTTATTAAAGATCAACAACCAAAGACCATCATTTTCATTTTATTTTATGTCTGTGTGCATGCTTAAGTGTTTTGAGCGCATGTATAATGTGAGGATTTAAAAATGCTACCTATGTTATTGTATATCATAATGAGGCAACAAAGTATATATATATATTATATATATATATAGATAACTATATATATATATATATATATATATTATAAATATATAAATATATAATATATATATAAATATATATGCAGCCCACAAGCTCACCTTAAACAATCATCTACACTCAGATGAACGTATAGGGCTGCAACAGCAAACTGAACAAAAGATTCTTTTGTATGCACATACTGAATAACAAGCCGCATCCATAGCCCCTTAAACTACCGGGAGCGTGGGAGGTGAACAAAAGTAAAGTTGCATTTGGGATCAGCTGCAGAGAGGCACGAGGGGATCTGGGGCTTTTACTTTCCATGGGAAATGCAGTTGCTGTTTATAATGGCATTTAAACGTTTTTTTTGTTTGTTTGTTTGTTTGTTTGTTTTTGTGCGAAAAGAGTATGATTTTCAGGGTAAACTTGATATATAGAAATATATGAATATGATGCTATATATCATATCTACATATTTGTGTATGTGTGTGTCTTTTTATGTGTAATATATACATTTCTCTTTCTCTCTCTCTCTATCTATCTATCTATCTATCTATCTATCTATCTATCTATCTATCTATCTATCTATCTATCTATATCTATCTATATCTATCTATCTATATATATATATATATATATATATATATATATACATATAATAGTAAATCTATAATATAATAATATTAATAAAATATATATATATATATATAAATTAATATATAATATCTATAATATATATACATATATCTATACATATACATAACATATAAATACAAATAATCTATATAATATATATATAAAATTATATAATAAATATATATATATATATATAAATATAATATATATAAATATATATAATATATAGATAGAAAGAAAGATAGATATAACTAAAGAAAGATAGATAGAAAGATAATAACATAAAATATAAATATAAATAAATATATATAAATATATATATATATAATATACATATAAAAAAAAATAAATATATATAAATAAATATATAATAATAAATAATAACTAATATATATCTCTATATATACACAAACACAAAGCCAACAACTCACACTGCAAAAACACACACACACACCCACCCCACACCACTCCACAGACCCCCACACACACACATAATAACAAAATATATAAATAAATATATATATCTAAATATATATAAATATACATATATAAATATATATAAATATAAATATATATATATATATATATATATATATATAAATATAAGTAAGTAAGCATATTAAATACACAAAATGTGAAAGTATATAATAATAATATGGGTGTATATATTATATATAAATGGTATAATAAATATATATATATATATATTATATATATATATATATATATCAATATAAAAAAAAATGTATATGTATATATATATATATATAATATAACTACAAATATATATATATTATATGTATGTCAAAAAATCCAAATAAGTGTCTGTATATATAAATCAAAAATATATATATATATATCTAGAATAAAATATCTATAATATATCTGTCTGTATCTAATGTAAATCCTCTATAAAAATAAATATAATAAATAAATCTAAAAATATATAAAAAACAAATATATCTCTCTTATTTCAATAATAACATAAAAGAGATAGCGAGAGAGAGCGCTCGCGCTTCTCGCTCGCTCGCTGCACCCGCGTCTCTCATAAAGACAACAGCTATCCACACTCCAATCTCAGATACATGATAGAGATAAGACATGTCACATCTATCTTACACTCACTCATAGACCACAATCATCACAGACACAATACAAACCCACACACACACACACCCACTACAAACTCACAACACACTCTAACTACACACAAACTCACAAACACAACACTCACACATAGTGATATTTATATAGATAGAGTAGATGACATAATAGAGAGACACCACACCCCCCACACACCACACCTCACACCACTCTCTAACGACACACACTCACTAACAACACACACACCCACTCACACACCCACTCAAACACCCACACATCTATAACACAAAAACACTCACACTCATTCTCACACAATAGACACACACGACACTCTCAAACAAACACACAAACACCACACACCCCACACACACGACACACACACAACACACTCTACACACACACATCACACACACACACACCCACTATCACACACACACTATCACACACAACCACGACTACACACTCACACACTACACACAAACACTCACACTCACACTCCCACACACACTTAATAGCACTCACACTCACCACCGTCCCACAGAATCACACACACAGAAACCCACACACCTAACACAACATCACACAACTATATATATATAACCAATAAAATCCAATCTACAGCATCTGTATGTGTGTGGTCATTATATTAGTAATATAACAATATCACTTTCTCTCTCTCCCTCTCTCTCTCTATCTATTTAGCTATCTATCTTATATCGTATCTAATCATCTAACTATATAAACTCTATATAAATAAATATATATATATATAAATATATATACTAAATATATACCTATACTGTATATATATAATATATATATATATAGATAAATATATATATATATATATAATATATATACTATACAAATACAACAATATATACATTAAATATATATAATATAATATA
>NW_028234425.1:25798739-25801239 GCF_977035675.1 Penaeus japonicus | reverse complement strand
AAGATACTCTCTATATATATGTTTATGTATCACATATATATATATATATATATATATAATCACTATATACTATGTCTCTCTCTCTCTCTCTCTTCTTCTCTATCTCATATATCATAATATATTAATATAATATGTATATATATAAATATATTATATATATATATATATATATATATATATATATATATATATATATATAAATATGTACATATATATATTGAACATAAACATATATGGCACATACATAACTAACACTACATCTACACCATATACACGCCCCCCACCCACACACACCAAACTATATATCTATATACGTATATTATATATATATATATAATATTATATATCTATATCAATATCTATCTATATATATATATATTTCTATAATTTATATATATATCATATATAATATATATATATATATATAAAAAATAGTATATATATATATATATATATCACATGATATATATATATATACATATGTTATAATATGCACACACACACACACACACAACAACACACATATATATATATATATATATATATATATATATATATATATATATATATATATAATATATATATATCTAATATATATATATATATATATATATATATAATATATATATATATTATATATACATTATATATATATATATATATATATATATATATATAATATAAATTATATATATATGTGTGTGTGTGTGTGTGTAACACGTGTGTGTGAAAGACGTGTGTTGTGTGTGTGTGTGTGTGTGTGTGTGTGTGTGTGTTGTGTGTGTGTGTGTGTGTGTGTGTGTGAGTGTGTGTTTACACACACACACACCATGTTGGCATGACAGTAGTCGAGCATTGTTTGAATGTTTGGATGTCTGTTGTAAGTGGCGCTTTTAAGTGTGAGGGTTATGAGGGGGAGGGAGGGGGGACTTGTTTTTGCACATGCAACCTCACAAGGTAACATGTGGAATACACATCACCTAATGAGTATATACGTAGGTTAAGCTCCCTGTTTATGTTTTTTTTTTATGTTGTTGCTATTGTTTTTCTTTTGTTTTACAAGCATTCTTGTTGTGTAGGTATGTCGTTATTTTTCTATTAATATATTGAAATGTATTATCAATATTGAGGTACATAGTTTTATTTCAAATTGTAATGTCCACACAGCTGTTGATGTCCGATAGCTCAATAAATGAGTATCCACATGTGGTTTCCTTCTGCTCTGGTCCTCCTGTTTATCACCCCCTCCCCCCCCCCCCACACACACACACACGGGTCTGGGTATGTTTGTTTGAGTGTAAAAAAATCAAACTGTTTTTTCTTCTTCTTCTCCTTCTTTTCATACTGAGAGTTGAATCCTGTTTTGTGGAGACAGATAAAATAAGTCAGCTTAACACCATTCCTCATCCTATAAACGACAGTCCGTTTTCCTTCTAAGATCAAAACAAAGCGAGCAGATGACAGGTCACAAACTGAAATATATGAATCAGCCTTCCTCTGTCTTGTAGAAAATTTGGAAATATGAAAAAACTAGGCTAATTTTCTTCGTGTATTTACTCAATTTCTGGTGGCTTGCAAAAACACACATAGGCACAAGCAACGGAAGGCTTATATCAGTAAAATAATAGTTGAATATAGGCATCTGCTATCTTTTCCTTTTCTTTTAATCATACACACATTAAATGCATCACAGCTATTAGATCTTATGAAGACTCCCATGGTTATTTGATATCTGGATAACCAATTGCTTGAATCCTGAAAAAAAACATATGCCTTTGCAAATATGCCATCCATGGAACTGTAACAAGAACAATGGGATAACTCTCCTATTTTCGATCTCAACTGCGTTCAGTTAGCGATTTATGTAGATGGGATTATAGACACTATATACATCTATATACTTACTTTTATGTTAAGTATTAAGAATTTGTTTAGCTTCTCCCTTAATGATGATGGATATTATCATTATTATCGTCTTAATCATTACTATCAATAACATCTTATTACAGTATTATCACTATTGCTAGTAATGGAAGTAGCGGTAGTAATAGCAGTACTAATAGTAGTATTAGTAATAGCAGTAGTAGTAGTATCACTAGTACTAGTAATAGTAGTAGTAGTAGTAGTAGTAGTAGTAGTAGTAGTAGTAGTAATAGTAGTAGTAGTAGTCGAAGCAACAGTAGTAGTTGCTGCAGCAGCAGTAGTAGTAATGTTTGTATTAATAGTAATGACATATGAATTTCCTCTTATACTTGATGTGCAAATATCATACCTCTGTAATACTGTAAGGTAAAGGGTGAATGTTAAATAAATAGTTATTTGAAAAGAAAAGAAAATCTCTTAATAAGGATGTAATAAATAGTTATACCTTATCGGTAAAAGGTAACTGTGAATTTTTATGTAACGAGCACGAAAAATGTTGGTGATATTCGTAGAACATGGACCAGAAACGCGTACTAGCTCTCTCTCTCTCTCTCTTTCTCAATTTAACTATCTCTCT
>NW_028234425.1:25756239-25766239 GCF_977035675.1 Penaeus japonicus | reverse complement strand
AGCCAATACCCAAAACACAATAACAAAAATCAACACACAAAACACCATAACAAAAGCCAACACACAAAACACCATAACAAAAGCCAAAATACAAAACACCATAACAAAAGCCAATACCCAAAACACAATAACAAAAATCAACACACAAAACACCATAACAAAAGCCAACACACAAAACACCATAACAAAAGCCAAAATACAAAACACCATAACAAAAGCCAATACCCAAAACACCATAACAAAAGCCAACACACAAAACACCATAACAAAAGCCAAAATACAAAACACCATAACAAAAGCCAATACCCAAAACACCATAACAAAAGCCAAAACACCATAACAAAAGCCAAAATACAAAACACCATAACAAAAGCCAATACCCAAAACACCATAACAAAAGCCAACACACAAAACACCATAACAAAAGCCAAAATACAAAACACCATAACAAAAGCCAAAACACAGAACACCATAACAAAAGCCAACACACAAAACACAGCAAGAAAAACCAAACAAGCGAAACCCCCCAGCCAAAGCGGCGACATCAAACCCCGGCGTAAACACGCACCAAAGACTACGTGGGTAGTACAAATTCGCTTCCCCTTGAGAGCAACAAGGTCATATAGGCTCCCCAAGAGCAACGCATGGTGATAGTGCAACGAGCATTGATGCGGACGGAGCTCATTGACCTGAAAGCATCTCGTTACCAAGGTTATTCATGGCCGATCATCCACGCAAAGCGGCTTCTAACACGTTGCAATATAGCAAGTGGCAATCTATGCTTCGGTTTGACTTTTTTTTTATCTTTATGAATGAGGTCCGAGAGTAAGTCAGATGTTTAAAGCTCTTTAAAACTTGAGCTCAATCTGGATTCATTACAAAAAGGGAAAGAACAATTTTATCGTATACTCCAATCTTATTTTCTCCGTATTTCAAAGAATCTTATATAATCTTCCGTTTTGTCATAGGTTTGATTTAGCCATTTATTTCGTGCTTGATTCATGCAACGGTAATGAAGTATCATTTATCAAATCAAAAGCACTTTCGTATGGCAAGATTTATCCTTTCATTAACATTCTGTCGGCACTGAGCTGGGATTCATACAGCCTATATATATTCGTGTCTTATGGCTGTGCTCACAGAAGTTCCCATGTCATATAAGCACAAACTTATTGTTAGGATATGGAGGAAAAATCTTTCTCTCTATATATATATGTATCTTATAAATGTATATGTGTACAGTATATATATATATATATATATATATATATATATATATATATATATATATATATATTGTAGCAGACGGCGATCACATCCCGACACATCACCACATTGGTCAATTGGAGAGCACCGCCAGCCAATAAGAGCGCAGGTCAAACGGCAGGTCGAGTGGGTAAACACGATGCTCGAAGTTAAAAGATGGGGAGGTCACCAAAAATAACCAGTAGACTCCTGACCTCACGCCGTACCGCCGCCACGCGAAACAACCACGACAACCTGCCGTACCGACATATAGCCAGTGATTAATAATAAACTAGAAAAACATTATAGACTTTCTGTTACGAACCAACAAGTGGTGACCCGGAGTAACTAGAAGATAGTGATAGTGTAGTGATATACAGTGCAACAAACATAGTGAAGTACAGTGTATAGTGAAACGAAAGCAGTGATACAGTGCCAGAAAAACTATCAGTGCGAACATAGAAACCTCTTCTCCGCGCAGTGTGACCTCACCTCATTCCCTCCCTCCCTCCCTCTCTTTCTCACACATTCTCTCTCCATACACCATGACACCATCCATCGCACACAGTACTATTACAGCACTCCAGGCCCTCTTACCTCTCCCAGAGTGCAACATGCACGACCTCAAAGCCTGGTTTATACAGGTCGAAATGGCGTTCCAATCAAGAGGTATATCATCCCCAGAGGAACAATACTGCCAACTTGTGCAACGCCTTCCCTCAGACCTCATGACCACCGTGATGGACGCGCTCGAGAATCCGCTTATTACTACGTATTCTCAGCTGAAAGCCGTCATCATAGAACGGGCGATGCCGGACCCTATAGTCGCTCTCACCACCTTTCTCGAGAAGAGCGGCCTTCAGGGTCTGGCTCCTTCTCAGTTTCTCCGCCGCTTACGACGTCTTCTTAGCGACGCCAACCAGGTCTTGACTGATGACTTTATCAAAAGCATTCTCATCGGAAGGCTTCCCCTTCACATCAGACCTGCGGCGGAGTGCTCCTTCCTCCCTTCCCTCGACGCCTTAGTAAAGACTCTCGACAAGCTAGTCACCATACCACCGTATCAGACCACTACGACTGCATCTATACACTGCAATACAACAAATGTCTTTTCGGAACAATTGCAAATATTATCAGAAGAACTACAAAACATCAAAGCTACGATAATTTCACAAAACAAAAGAAGTATCTCATACCCAGACCGATACCACCAAGACTCCTCCCCGTCTCCTCAGCGACGCTCCCCCTCCCCGTCTCCTCACCAACGCTCCCGCTCCCCCTCCCACTCTCCTCAGCGACGCTCCCGCTCCCCCTCCCACTCTCCTCAGCGACGCTCCCGCTCCCCCTCCCATTCTCCTCAGCGACGCTCCCCCTCCCACTCTCCCCGGCGGCGGCCGCACTCCCCACCACGACATAATCGCAGCAGAGTCTCTCCTCCACGCCTCTCGGACCCCGAAAGACGGCACGACGGCCCAATGTCCTGCAACGCCTTGCAGAGCATGCGGTGCCCACCCAAGCAGGACCGCGACCTCTGCTGGTATCACCGTAGCTTCGGCCGCCAAGCAAGAAATTGTGCCCCTCACTGCCCATTGTGGCAGGGAGACGAACCACAGAGGGGTCTAACGGCGTCTTCCTCCTGTTTCCCCCGCAAGAAACGTCTCGTCTACTTGACAGACCTCAAGACAAACACACGCTTCCTGGTAGACACAGGTGCAGAAATCAGCCTCCTTCCTGCCAGGCGCCAAGACAGATGTTCGGCGAACTCGCGTAACCTGCAGGCTGCGAACGGCGCTCTCATCCCCAGCTATGGTGAACGTTCTCTGACGCCTAGTTTCCAAATAGGAAGTAAATCAACGCTCTTCCCTTGGCTATTCGTTGTCGCGGAGGTAGATTTTCCTATTCTAGGCGCAGATTTTCTGGAACATTTCGACCTTCTGGTGGACATAAAGAGACGCAAGATAAGCAGAGCAGGGGAATCCATGCGTGTTGCCACAGTCAGTACTACTCCCCTATCGATCAAGCGCCTCCCTGCAACGACGTGCCCATACAGGTCCCTTCTGAAGGACTTCCCAACGCTCTCCAACCCCCTGAACACAAACGAAATGCCACAACATTCAGTACGACACCATATCCACACTAAAGGCGCTCCCGTGTACAGCCGGCCGAGACGCCTGAACCGAGAACGTTACCTTGAAGCTAAGGCCGAATTTGACCACATGGAGAAGCTCGGCTACGTGCGAAAATCCAGTAGCACGTGGGCATCACCACTCCACATGGTTAAGAAGAAGGACGGAGGATGGAGACCATGTGGGGACTATAGACTCCTGAATGCTCAGACTGTGCCTGACAGATATCCAGTCCCTCACATTCAGACTTCTCCCAACATCTCGCTGATTGCAACATTTTCTCTCGCATTGATCTGGTTAAAGCATACCATCAAATTCCAGTAGCAAAGGAAGATGTACCGAAAACAGCAGTGACTACACCATTCGGCCTGTACGAGTACCTGGTAATGCCCTTCGGCCTGTGCAACGCTGCCCAGTCGTTCCAGCGTTTCATGGACGAAGTAACCCAAGGACTCAGCAACACCT
Organism: Penaeus japonicus; assembly: GCF_977035675.1. Lineage (NCBI taxonomy): Eukaryota > Metazoa > Arthropoda > Malacostraca > Decapoda > Penaeidae > Penaeus > Penaeus japonicus. The sequence continues at coordinate 25,762,403 of NW_028234425.1, read as the reverse complement.
TCGTTTACATCGACGACGTCCTCGTAGCGAGCACAGATGCAGACGCACACAGACAACACCTCAAGGACCTTTTCAAGCGCTTCTCCGAGTTCGGCATCGTCATCAACCCGGAAAAGTGCGAATTCGGAGTACAGACCTTAACATTCCTCGGACACACCGTCAGTGCGACGGGCATCACCCCCGACACATCGAAGGTCGAAGTCATCAAGAAGTTCCCACGCCCAACAACGCAGCGCCAGCTACGACGATTTCTTGGCATGATGAACTTCTACAGAAGATTTCTCCCACAGGGTGCACAATTGATGGCACCCCTCCACAACCTACTAACTCCGACAAGGAAAGGACAGCGCCAGAGGGACATCGAATGGCCCGACGCAACTCTCGCGACGTTTGAAGACTGCAAGACCGCCCTGGCCACAGCCTCCTCCCTCACCCACCCACGCCCAGAGGTCCCTACAAGCATCATCGTCGACGCTTCGGACACGGCTGTCGGCGCCGTCCTGCAGCAGCACGTCAACGGTCAAGACTGCCCCTTGGGATTCTTCTCAAGGACACTACAACCGAGAGAACGGAAGTACTCGGCATTCGGTAGGGAGCTTTTAGCTGCATACCTCGCCATTAAACATTTCCGAAGCGAGGTAGAAGGTCGCAGCTTCCATATCATCACCGACCATAAGCCTCTTATTTACGCGTTAAGATCTAGAGCGCCGAGGCAAAACCCGAGGGAAGAGAGACACCTAGATTTCATCTCCCAATTCTCCTCCGACATTCGCCACATAAAGGGAGAGAACAACCAAGCAGCGGATGCGCTCTCCCGGATAGTGGTCGCAAACACCACCTGGCAGAATACGCCGATCGACTTCGCTGAGGTCGCAGCAGAGCAACGCAAGGACGCCACACTCCAAGGCGTCCGCGATTCCACGTCGCTCCGCCTTCAGCCACTCACACTCGCAGATAACATCATAGTCGAGTGTGATACAACTAAGCCCACCCCACGGCCATACATACCACCATCCCTCAGAAAGAAATTCTTCGACGCTTATCATCAGCACCGCGGAATTAATGCCACGCATAGACTCATCACCAGCAAGGTTGTGTGGCCGGGCATTAATTCCGACGTCAGGAGATGGAGCCATACCTGCTTGCAATGCCAGCGATCTAAGGTAACACGCCACACAAGATCACCTGCCGCTACTTTCCCTCTCCCCAGCAGACGCTTCCAGCACATTCACCTGGACATCGTAGGACCACTACCGACGGATCAATCATTCCCTTACATCCTTACGATGATAGACCGCTTCACCAGGTGGCCGGAGGCAGTGCCACTGAAGGATATAACAGCAGATTCTGTGGCAAAGGCGGTCATATCCACGTGGGTATGTCGTTTTGGAGCCCCCGACACCATCACAACTGACAGAGGCCCCCAAGTCGAGTCCGGCCTTTTCAATCACCTCACCCGCATTCTCGGCTCTCGTCGCATCTGCACTACCGTATACCACCCGCAAGCGAATGGAATGGTATGGTAGAGCGCCTTCACCGCCAGCTGAAAGCCCTCCTCATCAGACTATCAGGGATAGACTGGGTGCACCAGCTTCCACTCGCACGCCTTTGTACCAGGACTTCATTCAAGCAGGATCTGGAGTGCACCGCAGCCGAACTGGTCTATGGCACAATACTCCCCCTGCCAGCGGACTTCATCATGCCACCGCAGGGTTCAGTTGACCCCAGAGCTTTCATCAGAGAGTTAAGGACCCGCATGGAGACCGTGCAAGCATGACCGCCCAGAGCAACTCGCAACAGCAGCATCTACGTGCCGCGAGACCTGCAGGACTGCTCTCACGTATTGCTGAGGAATGAGGCGAAGCCGCCCCTCAGCCACAAGTACGACGGTCCCTTCAAGGTCATCGCACGCACTGACAAGACCCTCACCATCGACACGCCACGCGGACCATCCACCGTCTCCATCGACAGAGTAAAGCCCGCCTACATAGAGCACGCCACACTCTAAAGACCAGCTGGATCCACGACCCTTTTCCTCCCTGTAAGTACCCCCCCCCCTTTTTCCCCTACAACTGGCCTTACGTGAATATACGCTAATATATAAATATATAGATATACACACACAAGGAATTCCCCATACTGGCCACCTGACATTTCTTTTCAGATATGTCTGAAAGCCACAGGAATTATCGTACTCTGCTCGGTCAGCCCCACTGCCTTCTCTCAGTAGGGAGCTGTGTAACAGATGGCGATTGCATCCCGACACATCACCGCATTGGTCAATTAGAGAGCACTGCAAGCCAATAAGAGTGCAGGTCAAACGGCAGGCAGCGAGGGTAAACACGCTGCTCGAAGTTAAAAGATAGGAGGTCACCAAAAATAAGAAATAGAACACAAATAATTGGAAAATTTAAACCAGTAGACTCCTGACCTCACGCCGTACCGCCGCACGCGAAACAACCACGACAACCTGCCGTACCGATTAAATTTTTATGCCAGTGATTAATAATAAACTAGAAAAACATTATAGACTTCTGTTACGAACCAAAAGTGGTGCCCGGAGTAATGATGTTTGTGATAGTGTAGTGATATACCGTGCAACTAAATAGTGTAGTACTGTGTATAGTGAAAACGAAATTGCAGTGTACAGTGCCAGAGAAAAAACTTCAAGTGCGAATCATAGAAACCTCTTTCGCGCAGTGTGACTCATCATTCACTCCCCTACTCGCTTTCTACACATTCTTCTCATCACCTTGGACACATCATAGCACACGTTACATATTACAGCACTCCAGGCCCTTTTCCTATACCAGTGAGCAACATGCACGGACTCAATGCCTGGTTTATACAGGTCAGAACTGGCGCGTTCAATTCAAGAGGTTTTTCCCAATTCCAGTGAACAATACTGACAATTGTGCTGCAACGCCTTCCCTCAGACTATGACCAACCGTGTTGGACGCTGGTCGTGAATCGCTTTTATTACTACGTATTCTCAGTGAAAAGCGTTCATATAGAAGGGGCGATGCGGACCTTTGTCGCTCTCACCACTTTTCGAGAAGAGCGGCTTCAGGGTCTGGCTCTTCTCGTTCTCGCGCTTCGACATATCTTAGCGACGACTCAACCAGGTCTTGATGATGACTTTTCAAAAGCATTTCATCGGAAGGCTGCCTTACTCTGAACTGCGGCGGAGTGTCCCTTCTCCTTACCATCGACGCCTTAGTATAAGATTTCGACAAGTAGTCACATACACGTATCAGACCACTAAGGGACTGCTGCTATAACTTGCAAAACAAACAAATGTTTATCGGACAATGCAAATTTTAATCAGAAGAAATACATAACATAAAGTACGATAATTTCACAAAACAAAAGAAGTATCTATACCAGACGATAACACCAAGACTCTCCGTTCTCCTCACGCGACGCTTCCCTACCGTCTCCTTCACCACGCTCCCGCTCCCTCCCCCTCTCCTCAGCGTCGCTCCGTCCCCCTACACTCTACTCAGCGTGTCGCTCTCCTCCCATTTCTCTCAGCGACGCTCCTCCCACTCTCCACGGTGGCGGCGGCCGCATCCCCAACCACGAATAATGCTGAGAGTCTCTCCTCCACGCCTCTCGGACCCGAAAGACGGTAGACGGCCATTGTCCTGCAACGCTTGCCGAGATGCGGTGTTGCACCTAGCTGGACCGCGTACCCTCTGTGGTATCAAGATCGCTTCGGCCGCCAAGCAAGAAATTGTGCCCCTCACTGCCCATTGTGTCTGGGGGGACGAACACAGAGGGGGGGGTCTAAACTAACGGCGTCTTCTCCTGTTTCCCGCATAAACGTCTCGTCTACTTGACAGACCTCAAGGACAACCACGCTTACTGGTAGACACAGGGCAGAATCAGCCTCTTATGCAGGCGCTAGACAGATGTCGGCGAACTGCGTACTGCGGGGCGACGGCCGCTCTCATCCCGCTATGTGTGGACGGTTCTTGACGATAGTTTCAAATAGGATAGTATGTCAACGTCTTCATTGGCTATTCGTTGTCGCGGACGGTAGATTTTCTATTCTAGTCGCAGATTTTCTGGAATCATTTCGCCATTTGGTTGACATAAAGAGACGCACGATAGCAGAGAGGGGGAATCTTTGCGTGTAGCACATTCAGAACTAATCACACTCGATCAAAGGCACCTCTGCAAACGACGTGGTGCTACGGTCTTTGAAGGACTTCCACCAACGCTTCTCCAACCCTGAACTCAAACGAAATGGCCACCAACGAGTTCAGTTCATTTCTAACCGACACCATTATCCTCACACTAAAGGCCGCCTCCTCGCCGTGTAACACCGGCCCGTAGACTCGCGCCCTGACTTACCGTGAACGTCTATCCTTGAAGTCCTACGAGAGCTCCGAGCAATTTCTGACCACAACTGGCTGAAGCTCGGCTTTTTACGTGGCGGAAAACTCCATATATAGCTCATCGTGGGTTCAAATTCTCACACTCCACTTCATGGTTAAGAAGAAGGACGGAAGGATGGAGACCATGTGGGGACTATAGAACCTCCTGGAATGCTCAGACTGTGATGACAGATATCCAGTCCCTCACATTCAGTATTCTCCCTAACATCTCGCTGACTGCAACATTTTCCTCTCGCATTGACCTGGTTTTTAATAGCATACCATCAAATTTCCCAGTAGCGAAGGAAGATGTGCCGAAAACAGCAAGTGAACTGACACCATTCGGCCTGTTTACGAGTCCTGGTAAATGCCTTCGGAGTTGTGAACGCTGCCCAGTCGTTCCAGCGTTTCATGGTCGAAGTAACCCAAGGACTCAGCAACACTCGTCGTTTACATCGACGACGTCCTCGTTAGCGAGCACAGAGTGCAGACGCAACAGACAACACCTCAAGGAAGCTTTTCAAGCGCTTTCCCGAGATTCGCATCGCATCGTAATCACCGGGTAAAAGTGCGACAGTCGGAGTTACAGACCTTAAGATATCCTGCGGACACCAGTCGTTTGCGACGGGCATCCCCGGACACATCGAAGGTCGAAAGTCAATCAAGAAGTTCCCACGCCAAACGCAGCGCCAGCGTACGACGATTTCCTTGGCCAATGATGAACTTTCTACAGAAGATTTCTCCCTGGGCAGGGTGTGCACCATTGATTAGGCACCCCTCCACAACCTATACTAACTCCGAAAGGGAAAGGACAGCGCCCAAAAGAAGGGACATCGAATGGCCCGGACGAACTCTCGCGCTACGTTTGAAAGACTGCAAGACCCGCCCCTGGCCACAGCCTCCGATCCCTCACCACCACGCCCAGAGGTCCCTACATGCATTACATCGTCCGACGCTTTCGGACACGGGCTGTCGGGGCCGCCGTCTGCAGCAGCACGTCCAACGGTCAACGATTGCCCCTTTGGGCTTTCTTCTCAAGGACACTTACATACCGAGAGAACGGAAAGTACTCGGCATTCGGTAGGGAGCTTTTAGGGCTGCATAACCTCGCCATTAAAACATTTCCGAAGCGGAGGTAGAAGGTCGCCAGCGTTTCCAATATCTTAACGACCATAAGCCTCATATTTACGCGTTAAGATCCTAGAGCGCCGATGGGCAAAACCCGAGGGAAGAGAGACACCTAGAATTTCATCTCCTCAATTTCTCGACATCGCCACATAAAGGGAGGATGAAACAACCAAGCAGCGGATGCGCTCTCCCGGATAGTGGTCGCAAACAACCACCTGCGCAGAATACGGCCGATCGGACTCGCTGAGGTCGCAGCAGAGCAACGCAAGGACGCTCACTCACTCCAAGGCGTCCGCGCTCCACGTCGCTCCGCCTTCAGCCACTCACACTCGCAGATAACATCATACGTGAGTGTGATACATAAGCCCACCAGGACGGCCATGACATTATCCACCATCCCCTCAGGAAAGAAATTCCTTCGACGCTTATCATCTGCACCCGCGGAAATAACTGCACGCATAGACTCCATCACCATCAAGTTGTTTGTGGCCGGCATTAATTACCGACGTCAGGAGATTGGGAGGTCCATACCTGCTTGCAATGCCAGCGATCTAAGGTATACACTCCACACAAGATCACCTGCCGCTACTTTCCCCTTCTTCCCAGCAGACGCTCAGCACTTTCACCTGGACTGTAGGATATACCGACGGATCG
>NW_028234425.1:25743739-25748739 GCF_977035675.1 Penaeus japonicus | reverse complement strand
AAGGACAATAACGATGATGATAATAGTAACAATAATGATCATGATAACGATGATGATAGTAATAATGATAATAATAATTATAATGATCATAATAATGATGATAATAATGATGTAAACAAAAATAACAATAATAAGAATAACAATTATTATAATGATAACGTTAATAACAACAACACTAAAAAGTGGAACACTGAAATGAGAGTTCTTAACTATCTGATTCGTTTCCCAAATTAATTTCAGGTCATTCTACCGTGATTGTTTTTCTGTTTATTATTATTATCTTTTTAAATAGATAATTCAATATCAGTGTATTACTGACGCATCAGCTAATATTTCCCATCACCTTATTCATTCTTCGATAACTGTGGCAGTGAATCCCCCGAAATAAGCAGATATATTACAGTGAGGATAATGATTTTGATTGGTATGTAAATGGTGATAGGAATAATGGTAATGATGATAATGGTGATAATCTTATTGATGATGATAAAAATAAAGATGATGAACAGTAAAAAGTAAATAAAATACTACTGCTAATAGGCATATCTATAGATAATGGTATATAGGGCCTCTCACTGCATTCCTTGATGAGTATAATAGCTACTTCACATTAATAAGCCTCTCTCTTAGTTACTCTTAAAAAAGAAAGAAAGAAAGAAAGAAAATGTTTGAATTGCAAGCTAGAGGATTATCTACTTGTTCACATTTACGCAATTTACATTCAGACCAAAATATTGAATTCCAGTTTGGCCTCCGTTGACCTTTGGTGACCCTCCATCGTTTCGTAATCCCAGGTCGGGTTCTGACTACGACAGAGAATTATTTCTCTTTGATCTCTTAATGACTGGCGTGTGAAGGTTTTTTCCCCACTTCCTGTTATTGATTTGTTTATCAGTTAGTATGTCCAGGCGTATAATCAACACAATTGATAAACAAAAATGAATGCAACAACACTCGCTGACGCATAAAATGCTACGAGACACGAAGAAGAATCTTTGGAATCTTTAATTCTCTCTTTCTCTCTCTCTCTCTTTCTTTCTCTCTCTCTCTTTTTCTTTCTCTCTCTCTCTCTCTTTCTTTCTCTCTCTCTCTCTCGCTCTCTCTCTCTCTCTCTCTCTCTCTCTCTCTCATCTCTCACTTACTCAACACATGTGTATATATAAAATATATATATTATATATTATAAATATATATATATATAAATATATGTATATAATATATAGAAATATATATATATAATATATATACATAACATACATACATATTATATATAAATATATATATATATATATATATATATAATATTAAATATATATATATATATATACAAACATGAACACACACACACACACACACCACACACACACACACACACACACACACTCATCACACACACAACACACACACAAATTACACACACACACACACACACACGACACACACACACACAAACACACACACACACACACACACACCCACACACACACATATAATATATAGTTAAATATATTATATATAATATATAAATATATATATAATATATACATATATACATATTTATATATATATTAACATTTATACATATATACATATATAATATATAATATATATAGTTATTTATATATATATATATATATACATATATACATACATATATATATATATATATAAAATATATATATATATATAACATATATATATATATATATATATAATATATATATATAAATATATAAATATGTATGTAATTGTAAATATTATATAAAATATATATATATATATATATATAAAAAATATAAATAAAAAAAATATATAAGTTTGTTTTGGTTTTTGTGAGGTTGGGTCTGAGTAATTTTAAATATATACATATATAAATTATATAAATATAAATATATATATATATAAAATCTATATATACATATACATAAATACATACATCCAATATATATAAATATATAATATAAAAATAAATCTACTAAAAAATATATATAAATATATCTTATACCAATACAATATATATCCAACTCAATATATATATAATATCTCTATTTATATAAAAAATCTAGATATATGTTGTTTTTTTGTTTTTGTGTGTGTTTGTTGTGTTTTTGTATGGTGTTTTTTGATGTTTACGTTCGAGTGATGTGTGATAATATAAATATAAATATATATATCAATCAATAACTATCTATATATAAAAATATCAATATCTTAAAAATCCCTATAATAAACTATACTCTTTATAATATTTAAAAATATATATACATATATATGGACTAATGATATATATAAACATATATTTAATAAATAAAAAGCAAAATATATCTATATCTCAGTAATATATATGTCTATATAAGTATAATATATATATAAATATAATTAATATATATCTCTCTTGTGTGTGTGTGTGTGTGTGTGTGGTGAAGATTAGAGTGAGTGATAGCGAGTGTGTGAGCGACAAATCATTCTCTCTCAAAAACACTCTCTCTAACTCTAACAAAATCTACTCACTAACACACAAACAATTCTACACTCTCTCTAACATGTAACCAATATATATAAAACCATATATATATTCACCATCACTCACACTACCAATATCAATTAAATCTCTATACAAACAATATATCTAACATAAATAACACTCTCTCACAACTAACACAATGTATGCTCACTATCAAACACTCTGTAACTACATAAATATAACATCTCAGACACAAAATTATATATCTATCTAACTACACTCTATCTAAACAAATAATCTATCACTCACTCTATCACTCACTCACACCTAACTAAATAATATATACCAATATACTCTATAAAATGAAAACTGTCACTGAATAACAGTCTCTCAGTATATCTAACATCTAACACACAAAATTCAAAAACTCTCAATACTCCCAAAATCAACTAAAACAAACACAATCTCTAACCACAACCCCCCCCCCACACCCCCCCACCTCCCCCACACACCCATAAATCTACCACAATAACTCAAAAAATCACAAACTAAATAAAAATAAATCTAATCAATCACACTAAATTACAATATAACAGACTATATGAATATCTAACTAAATAAAATTCACAAACCCTTCAATCAATTAAAATAAACAACAAAATATAACTCATCATCTCTCAGCAATCCTCTAACAAAATATATCATCTACACAACTCTAACACCACACACACACACATCACTACCCCACTCACTAAATCAATCAACTCTCTAACTAACTAATAACAAATCACTCTCAAACTACATCTCTAAAAGACAAAAACTCATCCATCAATCTATACAAACCAATATATATATATAAAAATCTATCTATCTCAATATAAATATCTCATATAAACAATAAATTCTCTACACACCCACACACAACACACCCAAACACACCACACAACACCCAACACACACACACACACCCACACACACACACACACACACACACCCATGCACACACACACACACACACACCCCCATATATATATATCTATCTAATCTAAATCAATATATAATATAAATCTAACTATGACAAATTTCTACAACACACACACACGCACACACACGCACACACACACCCACAACACACACACAAGCCCCTCACACCCACCACACACACACACATACAAATTATCTAATATCTAAACAATAATATATATAATATATATATATATATAACTCACACACATGTTATTGAGATGTGAGTATAGAGATATGTGAGAGTGATGTGAGTAGGTCAATCACTCAATGACGACTCCACTCTCTCTCACACACACACACATCAGCACAAACACACCACTCACAATCATAACAAAAACACAAAAACACTCTATCTCACACAACTCACACACACACATTCACACACACACAAACAAAGTTTGAGAGTGTGTGTGTGTAGTAATACAGTCGCAACACACACCCAACCCCCACCCACACACCCACCTACCCACACACCGACACACACACACCACCCACCAATATCACTCAAAAAAAAAAAATATAAAAAAAAATATATACATCATCAAAATAAATATTTAATATATCTATATATAGATAGATATAGAATTTCATATCTATCACTATCAAATAAATTATATCTAAATCAAAAACAACATAACACAATATCATCTAAACACAATATATCTAAATCATATCTATATAAAAAAAATTATAAAAATATATATAAATAGGTACTATAAAAAATAAATAACTATATATAACACACACCACTCAACAATTCTCACACACTCACACATTAGTTGGAGAGTGTGAGGGTGTAGAAAACTAACAGTCTCAATACGTAGAAACTCCCTGCCCATCCACAGCCCACACCGAACACAACCCTCCCGTAATCGAGCCGGAAATGTCGCTCTTTGCAAAATGTTAATGAGGGTCACTTAACCGGTCCCACCTGCACCGTAATTAGCCCTAATGATCGGCCATGAGAGAAAAGACAATTAAAGTTAAAGATTAATGAGAACACGGTCGAGATTCGAGCACTGGAGCTATGCAATCAGCATCTGAAATTTATACACTCAGTGAAGAATTCAGGAAAGTTCAACACTGAGTTGGTTCTAAGTGTTGAACTGAAAAGGGAACATAACACTGCTTTCAACATAGCTTTCTTATTTCTTGTTTATCAGGATATAAGTGTTTTTGGTTGCCTTTTAAGAGGTAAAAAGGGGGCATTTCAAACGACATAGCATCAAACACTTACCAAAGATATTATTTTGTGTAATCTTGTAAAGGGTTTAATAAGAGTCAGAGATTACGGCATAAAATCATACTAGAAAAAGGAAGAATGATAAAATTGAGAGAAATGTTCCGGACACAGTATTGGGAATATATGAATATATTATATATATATATATATATATATATATATATATCTATATAATAATATATATATATAAATATTAATATAATATATATATAAATATATATATATATATATATATATTCATTTTCATATATGTATATATAAATATAT
>NW_028234425.1:25736239-25738739 GCF_977035675.1 Penaeus japonicus | reverse complement strand
AAAAAAAAACAGTTTTGGGATCTAAAAAATACAATATCACTCGAAGGTAAAACATCACGTTTTAAAAAACCTCCACAACAAAAAAGAAGGCTACCCATCAGGGGGCCCGAGAAATATATTACAAAATTATCAAAACCCGACGTGGCTTTCTGTTACTTTTATTTTATTTAAACGATTTAGCAGCTGGAGGGGGAATTGGAGTTGGACTTAGTAAGGTGGGCGTGTGTCTGTGAATATATTTATATATATATAAAAATTATATTATTATATATATATAAATATATATTATATATATATTTTTAAAAAAACCATATATATAATAATATTTATTTATATAATTATAATTTTTTAAATAATAATTATATAATATGTAATAATTGTTATTATATATATATTATATTATAAGTTTTACTATATTATATTATAAGTTGTAATTTTTATATTAATAATAATTTATATAATTATATTTTTATATATATATATAATTTTAAAATAGTATATATGTGTATGATTATATAATCTATTATTATATATATATAATATATTATATATATATATATTATTATTATATAAAAATGCATATTTTATATTTTATTATTTATATTTTAAATTATATAATTATATTTTTTTTTTGTAAATTTTTATATAAAAATTTTAATACTAAATTCATAATATTATGTTTGTGGTAACAATATTTAAAAATTATATTATTTTATATATTTATATATTTATATTACATATACTTTTATTTTATTTTTAATTTATTTATATATATATTTTATATTTTTTAAAATATATATATACATAATATGTATATACATACATTTTATATAAAATTATATATATTAATATATTTTTATATAATATATTATATTTAAAATTAATATATATATTATATATTTTATAAATTTTATACTACATACATTTAGATATGTATATATATATATATATTATATATTACTTTATATATTTATATAAATATATATTTTATATTATATTTTAATTTTTAAATTTTATATATGATGTATTTGTATATTTATAAATTTACATATTATATGGTATGTATATGTAAATAAATATATATTATTATATTATATATATTATATATATTTTATAAATTTTATATTATATCATAAATTAATATTTTAAATATTTAATTTTAATTTTATAATAATTTATATTTTATATATATATATATATTATAATATTTAATCCATTATAATAATAATAGGGTATATTTTGTAAATTTTAAAAATTTGTATATTTATAATTTTATATATAATTTATTTCAATTATTATACTATATTATACTATAAAAAATATAAATATATATATATAAATATTTATATATATATATATATTATTATATTAAAAATTTAAGTTATATGTATTAATATATTTTTATATTTTTAAATTACATATATATATTTACATAAATATCCCATTATATATTTTTTAATATTTATTAAATTTTATATTTTTTAAATATTTTACAATAATTTATTATATATTAATATGTATTTAATATATTTAATTTCAAAATTTTATAAATATATATATATAGATAATACTATATATGTTATATATTATATATATATATATAATAAATAGATATATATTTATATATATATATATTTGTGTGTGTGTGTGGTTGTTTGATGTGTGTGGTGTGTGTGTGATGTGTGTATGCATATATACATATAATTATAATAATATATTTACATATATATATATATATATATAATAATATATTATATTATATTACTTATATATATATATATATATATATGATGATATTCTTATGTATATATTATATTTATATATGTAATCATATACATATATATTATATTATTAATTATATATATATATATTATAAATCATAAAATTATAATTATATATAAATTGTGCATGTGTGTGTGTGTGTGTTGTGTGTTGTGTGTGTTGTGTGTGTGTGTGTGTGTGTGTATAGAGAGAGAGAGAGAGAGTGAGCGAGAGAGAGAGAGAAAGAGAGAGAGAGAGAATGAGAGAGGAAGAGAGCGAGAGAGAAAGAGAGAGAGAGAGAGAGAGAGAGAGAGAGAGAGAGAGAGAGAGAGAGAAAGAGAGAGAGAGAGAGAAAGAGATAGGTAGATAGAGAGAGTGATAAGAGACAAAGAAATGAAGAGCGAGTGGTAAGATATTTATCTTTCATCTCTTTTTTTGTTTAATCAAACAGATCGACGGTATATTAGAACTGTTATTGAAACTTCGGTACGTCAGCGGTCTTACAAATCCGTAGCTATTCTCTCTCTTTATCTCTCTCTCTCTCTCTCTCTCTCTCTCTCTCTCTCTCTCTCTCTCCCGCTCTCTCTCCTGCTATATATATAATATATATATATTATATATATATATTATATATATAAATATAAATAATTAAATATAAAAATATATACATATATAATATAAACATATAAAATACATCTATATATATATAATATATATATATATATATATATATACAATA
>NW_028234425.1:25718739-25721239 GCF_977035675.1 Penaeus japonicus | reverse complement strand
GTAAAAGGTGTTCTGGGTCTCTTGTGTTAAAAGTCCTCATTACCCATCCACTCATAACTTTTCCTCTGTTGACAATCTGCTCTATATGATGACTAAAACCCATGTCATTACTCATATAGAGTCCTAGATCTTTTACTACCTTTTTCTCCTCAATCTCCACACCTTTGACAAAATATGATCTTGCTCTGAAATTTCCAGTTGGACTATATCTTATGATTTCAAATTTATCTGCATTGAATTTCATATTATTTTCATATGCCCACTTACAGAGAGTATGTAGATCCTCGTTAAGTTTGTTTTCATTATCTTGTATATCTAAGGGTGTACTTATTCTTGTATCATCTGCAAATGATGTTACTCTCGAGTGTTTCACACCATTATCAATGTCACCAATCATAATAAGGAATAACAAGGGCCCAAGAACGGACCCTTGTGGCACCCCACTCATAATAATCGTTTCATTTGAGTAAAGCCCATTAATTTGTACTTTTTGTTTATTAGGAAGTTGTAAATCCATCTTCCAACTTTCCCGCCGATTCCAAGGTCTTTAATCTTATGTAGCAGGATGCCGTGATCTACTTTGTCAAAAGCTTTTGCAAAGTCTAGATATATTACATCAACTTCTCTATTTTCAGTTAGGTCCCTTAGTATGTGTTCGAAGTGTGTCAGGATCTGTGATAAACAAGATCTACCACTTCTGAATCCATGTTGTTCATATTGGAATTATAGTACCCTCTTTCAGTAAGCTGGGGATAGTCCCCATGTCCAAAGATTTTCTCCACAAAGTTACCAGTGGCTTTGCTATGGTTTCTTTGCAGTTTTTTTAAAAAGATTGCTGGGATTTCATCTGGCCCAGCTGCTGAGTTTGTTGGTATTTCACTTACTGCTTCAAGAATATCTTTTTCATCGAATATGAAGTCAGTGAGACATTCATCTTCGTTACTAATAATACTAAAGTGTTGCTGTGGGTATGATATTAATTTTTCTATTCTTGGGACACTATAAACTTCTTCATATTGCAATTTGAGTAATTCAGCCATTTCCTTTGAATCAGTTACCAATGCACCATTATTCTCAAGAGGCCCAATTTCTGTTCTCCTCTTTAACCTGTTGTTTGCATAAGAGAAAATATATTTTGCATTCTGTTTTATAGCTTCCACAGCTCTTTTTTCTTCGGCTGCTTTTTGGTTACTTATAGACAGTTTTAATTTATCTTCCAATACCCTTATCTCTGCTTTGATCCTTTCTCTCTTGATCTGATCTGTTGTTGTTTTTTTCAATTTGTTAACCTTATTTTTTTTGTTTCTTAACATGATCCTTCGATCTCTTGGTATAATATTCTTGTTTCTGTTGTTGTTTTTTTTTTGGGGGGACAAACATTCTACAAACATCTTTAAATGCATTATAAAGCTTCTCTAGTATATCTTTTGGTGTTAAGAGGACGTCAATATCTTTCAGTGACTTTTCTAGTGTTGCATTTATTTTTTTCCAATCTATTTGATTATGGCTAAAGTTTAAAGATCTGAGACTATTTTCTGCTTCGGCTATCTGTTTTTTACTACTTTTCTGATTATTTAACTTATTCATTGTGATTTCAATTATTTTGTGGTCCGATTGGGCTGTATAAGTTGATGATATGTTGTGTACATCTTCCCCTATACTAATGAAAAAAGGTCCAGTATATTTTCTTCCCTTGTTGGAATATTGATGATTTGGTTAAGGTAAAAATTTTCTTCAAAATCTAAAAGCATTCTCGCTTGTTGTTTTTCATCTTTAGTGGCATTTGCTCCTATCTTTATTTTCTTTGTTTCCCAATCGATAAAGGGGAAATTAAAATCGCCAAGTATAATAATAGCTTCAATTTCCCTTGTATTGACAATGTAATTACAAATAATGCCTAGTGATTCATTGAAAGATGTTTCTGTTGTTCCAGGAGGTCTGTATAAAATAATGTATAGCTTTTTTGTATCTTTTGCCAATACTCCTAGTATTTCTACTGTATTATTAGAGTATTCTATTACAGTATCCATTCTAGTTGCTAATTCTTTCCTGATATAAAGAGCTACTCCTCCTCTGCTTCTCTTATTTCTATCTTTCCTTATTAACTCATAGTTATCAATTTTAATTTCTTCATTTTTTATGTCTTCATTCAGATGAGTTTCTGTAAGAGCTATCATTGAATAAGTGTTGATCTTTGCCATGTCCTCTAGATATGTAGGTTTTGTCTGGTTACTTTTTGGATATAATCCCTGTATATTTAGCAATATGAGAGTCTCAAATAAATTATTTCTTTGCATGTCTACATTACCTACTGTTGTTAGATGGTTGATGTCGTTTCCCCCTACTTTGGGGGAGCTGGACCTTCCCCCGGTGTAGTGGTGGGCGTTTCATTACCTGCCTTTGTTCGAATAGGTATGCTTCGCAGGACTGAATGTCCTTGTCTGTTGCTGGTGATATACCAGTGTTTTCCTGCTCCGTCTTTTTCTCTGTTTTCTCTTAG
>NW_028234425.1:25696239-25706239 GCF_977035675.1 Penaeus japonicus | reverse complement strand
AGTGAGAGCAGCAATCAAATATCGGAACTCCCTCTGAGCGTTTTTGTAAAATGTTAAACTCGATTTACTTCCACTGACTGGCAGCGGGATGTGTTCGCAAATGGGGGTGTAAGAGACTTTGGGCTGGCCGCCGGCAGCGTGCTTGACATGACATCGCCCGGAAGAATCAGTCATCAAAATATACTCACATGAATGAGTTTAGGTATCGAGAGTGGGTTGGTGTTGCTATGAATAAATATGCTGTGTTCATTAGACTATCAACCGTCAGGTTAGTACAGTGGTAACGCGCCGGTCTTGCATCCCCGTGGTCGGCAGATCGAGCCCCGTGCAAAAAGGGGACCTAAAAGGGGGGGCGGCCTTTTTTTCGTTTGAGGAAGGTTTAAATTTTTTTTTTTTCCCCAACACCTATTTTTTCACCCCGGGCCCTTTGGGGGGGGGGGGGGGGGGGGGGGGTATCGTGAGTATCCACTATCGCCTTTACGGCGGTAATTGCGTGGCCCTGGGTCTAATCGCGAGTTGGGGTTAAAAAGGACAAGCATCAGGTCGAGTCAGCACTCCTTAACACGGGCTTGCTATTGTACATATGAGCCCGACGATGCATCTACTTCTCAAATCTGGCTTATCATTATAAGAATATCCCGTTTGTTGGAAGCTGTACACCGATGAGTTATATTTTTTCTTCACTCTACTTTAACACCCAACAAAGCAAGAATTTGTCTCTTTTAACTTCTGCGAAATATTATAAAGAAATAAAACTCGAAAGTTCAATGTACTTTTTAACGTAGAGTAACTTTAACCACATCATGCATGACAGTGAAGTAAACAAGTTGACTTTTTTCCAAGGAACCTAAACCGAAAAAAATATTAAAACCATATACGTTATTCTAGGGATTTGATAGTGTTAACTACCCAAAAATTGCATTGATAATATATGAAGATATTACTGCTATATGATTACTTCTTACATGTATCCACAAAAAAGAGTAAACATTTAGTGGAAGATAAGCAGGGTGGGTGGGTGGGCGGATGGTGGGGAGGGGTGGGGGGGGGTGAAGCGGGTGAGGTGAACCTGGCAGAAATCTGTTCCAGAAAGTAAGTGACAAACGGGCGGTCTGCCAGAGGGAAGGAAAGAACAGGAATGGAATATTGATAAGTTGAAATCAGGAAATTACTGAAAAAAGATGTTGAAATAAGTAAATCGAGAGAAGATGCAAGCAGTTTGGTAATCAATACGACGATCCGTTTCCCACTGGTGGCAATAGATGGCGTTGCAGCGCAGTTTCTGGAGATAATCTTGTCTATGTTGGAAACGGCCATGGATCTTCTTTAGGTCTAATATTACAGGAAGTTTAGGACAAACACACACATACACACACACACACACACACACACAGATACATACAAAGAGCCGAACAGAAATATAGCCATTTTCCTTACTCTAAAAATATATTTATCTAAATATTTATGCACAGTATAAGGAAAAGAATCGTTTTAATTAAATCAGTACATATAAAACATTCAACTTTTATTCGGATATGGTAGAATAGCTTGTCAACCTCTCAGCTTTAGTGAATAGGCAATGTGGAACTCACAGCATAACCTCAAACTCAAAACCTTAACCTCAACTAAAAAAAAGAAAAAAAAAACGTCATTTCTTAATTAATTAGTTTCTCAATATTTTTCGATTTGATTAAAGCTAATGAAATCAACACATATATCAATAACTGTCATCAACCAAAGAGTCTAAGCGAGTAGGTATGCCTTTTCCTTGTACTCATATTTTTCGTTTTGATATATAGGGCTGGCATATGGTTCGCGGTTGCTGTGATTTATGCCCCCTCTCATGCTCTCGCACCCTGTTGCCGAGGCCGAAAATATCTTTTCAAGAATACTTGGCTCATTTCGGAGCAACGCGCCGGAAGCTCGAGCTGTGCAGCTGTTTTGGAATATGTTTTTGTCTGTCATAAGTATGTGGAAGGACCAAGGAGGCCTCATTGCTTTAGTGGACCGGGTTCGGCGAGTGGCGAAACTCTCTTCAGGTCTTTACGTTGTTTACTAGAAGCGTTGAAAGTTTCATTTCTGATAGAGTGTTCAGTTTTGTTAGTCCTAATGTTCTGTAGGTTTAACACCACACAGATCATATAAATTTTACTATATCGTATATTATAATATATATTATTAAGTATATTATAGTATTATAACTCATAATATTATTATATATTATATAGTGACTAGTATATACATATATATGTATATATATCATATATATATATATATATATATATATATATATATATATATATCATATATATATTATATTATATACATATTATTATTATGGGTATATGTTATATATATAAGTACATATATATATTCTATATTAAATATAATTGATAAGTAGTATATATCATATATATATATATATATATATTATATATATATATAATAATTCGTATAGGTGGTGTAGTGATGTGTTATGTGGTAGTTGTGCTGCTGTGTGATTTTGTTGTTGTCGTGTGATGGTGTGTGGTGTGTTGTGCTGTGATGTGTGTGGATGATGTTGTAATTTATATGACATCTCTCTCTCCTCTCTCTCTCTCTCTCTCTCTCTCTCTCTCTCTCTCTCTCTCTCTCTCTCTCTCTCTCTCTCTCTCTCTTTTAAGCTGTACTCGTAAAACGGACACGCACATTGTGATACATCAACAAAACCACACCGTACACATATGGGAACATGAAATATTACCGTAGGGTCTGCGCGTTTATCAATCTTATCTTATATTGCATTGGAAGCTGAAAGTAGTGAGGCATTCTAAAGCAATTGCGAGACGAAAGCGAAATCCATATTTGATACAAGGTTGTGCAACAATGCATGCCATTACCTTTTACCTTCTCTTTTTTCTCTTGTTCCCTTTTCATTACTAAATTTCCATTACAGACCAACAAGGAGCATGAGAGAGTGAGGGGGGGGGGTTTAGGGGCCTCCCAAAAAAAAAGATGAAAGGGGACCAAAGAGAGGGAGGGGAGGGGAAGTGGGGAGGAGCGGAAGGGGCAGAGAGAGGAGGAGTGGACAAAGATTGAGCGGGAGAGAGAGAGAGAGAGAGAGCTGAAGAGGAGAGATCGAGAAGAGAGGCGGAGAGAGCTGAGAGATGAGAGAGAGAAGCGAGAGAGAGAGAGAGAGAGAGGAGATTCGGCGGGGAAGAATACAGCTGCATTGATGAGTGAGGGAGAGATATAAGACGAGAGATATGAGGAGAGAGTCTGAAAAAAGAGAGAAGAGAGAGAAGTTTGAAGCAGAAAGAGAGAGGACGAGAGGAGAGGGATAAAGAAGGAAGAGAGTAGGAGCAGAGAGTGAAGAAGAAGGAAGAAGGGGGGGTAAGGGGGGACGCAGTAAGAGATAGAGGAGAGAGAGAAAGTTTTTGAGGCAGAACTGAGAGAGGAGGAGACGAGGGAGAGAGGAGGAGACAGAAGGGGACAGGAAAGAGAAGATAAAGAGAGAGGAGGATGCAGGGACAGAAAGTCGAGAAAGAAATTCAAATCCCTGCTTTACCAAGATTTATGTCTGTGGGGACAAAGTCTGGGTTCAATGTTATTGGAATTTACTTTGTATTTTTATGCATTACAAAATAACTACATTATCGACCCCCCCCCCCATGCTTTTTATTTAGGCTATGTTATATCACTGATACAAACTGCATGAAAAACAACACAAAAGGGGTTTTATTATATTTGTATATGTATATATATATATATTATATATGTACTATACTATTCATATTATTATATATAAATATATATATATATTATATATATATTTATATATCTATAATTACTCCAACACATTATGTATATATAATTCAGCTAGTATACTATATAATTATCTATATAATTATATATTATCACTCATTCTATATATATAATTTTTTTTTTTTATCTATATATATACAAAAACATATTAAATAATATAACTATAAATATATATATATATATATATTAACTATATATATATATACTATATATATATTGATATATAAATATATATACTATATGTATAATAGTTATATATATAATATATATATATATATAGTATATATCATTCTAAAATATGTGTGTGTGTGTGTGTGTGTGTGTGTGTGTGTGTGATGATGTGCAATAGCTTGTGTGTGTGTGGTGTGTGTGTGTGTATGTTATATATATATATATATATATAAGTAATATATATCTATAGATATAGAATATATATATTTATAGGTATATAATACATATGTATACATTACAATATAAAATAATATATTCTCGAATTAAATATATTATAATATAAATATATATACTATATTATTACTATATATATCCATATCTATATATATATTACTATCGCTATATATATATACTATATATAATATGTAATATGTATATATATAATATATATATAATGTAACTATATATGTATATACATTACATCGATTATCGTTTTGATAAAGCGACTCACATAAAGCGATTTAAGACGGAAGCATATAAGTAATCAAATCTCTGTTTTAACACTGGCGGAAATGATTAAAAACAGTCAAAGGTTACGGTTTTATACAAATGTACATATACAGTTATACTATACACCATAATATACATCAACTCATATAACTATTAACTCAATAACTAACTATATACTACTATCCTCATAAAATACACAACAATAACATACATAACTATTATAAAAATATATAGTTCTATATTTGAATAACTATACTATATACAAACAAATAAAATATATATATCATATATTTGTAGAAATGTTATATACGCATACCAATTGGGAAAATTATATAACAATATAATATATTATATATATAATTCATTATACTATCAATATATATATATACTTATATTGTATATATAAACATATTATAGAACAATTATACCATATATATCACATATCATATATATATATATTATAATTCATAAAAATTTCATCATATACACTAA
This sequence comes from Penaeus japonicus, assembly GCF_977035675.1. Lineage (NCBI taxonomy): Eukaryota > Metazoa > Arthropoda > Malacostraca > Decapoda > Penaeidae > Penaeus > Penaeus japonicus. The sequence goes on along the minus strand of NW_028234425.1, from coordinate 25,701,262 downwards.
AATATACACTATAATATATAAGCAACTCAAATCTATATAATATATATATAAACACTATACATATATAACACTATAATATATTATAATAATATACTAAACTATCATTTTAGGACTAATTTTTTATATAACTCACTAATTTTATATATACTATAAATTTTAACTATATATCCATCATATACATAATAACAAACTCTTACATCCAATATAATTTATATTATATCAACAATCAATCAATAATCTATAGGTATATATATATATATATATATATCTGTTGTGTGTCGTATGTATGCTGTGTGTAGTGTGTGTGTGTGTGTGTTGTGAGTATTATACAAATTTTTATATTATGACAATATTATTATATATTCAATATATATATATATATATCATAGTATTATGTATATAGTATATATATATAGGGACCTTATTTATATATATATATTTAGTATTAATAATATATAATATATTATATATATATATATACATACATAATATATAAATCGTAATAGCTATATAATATATATAATTCTATATATTATATAATATAAGTAATTATAAAATATATATATATACTCAGTATTGTGTAGTTATGGGGGGGTTTTTTTTTTTATTTGGTGGTTTTTGTATGTGTGGTTGTGAGTGTGTGTGTGTGTATTATAAATATATTATAAAATATATCATAATATCTATTATATATATTATATATAATTATACTCTAATACTAGTTATATAAATTATACAATATGTTGGTGTGATGTGTGTCGTGCGTGTATGTATGATTGTTGTGTGTGTGTGAGTTGTGTTGTCTTTTTGTGATGCAATTAAAATTTAAAATTATTATATTTTATTATATTTTTTTATAGTTAATATATATTATATATATATATTATATTTTCTATATATATAATAAGTATATATATATGCATATATTATAATTATATATTAATATATATATATATATAAGTATTATATATTAATTATAATAAGAAATAAATATATATATTTTGTATGTATAGTAATTTAATTATATATATTTTCTATATATATATATATATATTGATATATCTATATATATATAAAAATAATATTGATAGTATATATTATATATGTATATATAAGTATATTATATATATATAGTTCATATATATATATATATATACTTATACTATACATATATATATATACATGTATTTATATACCTTATATAAGTATATAATATAACTATATAGTATATTATATATATTTATATATAAGTTTTATACTATATAATATATATATATATATATATACTATACTATACTAAATATATATTATACATATTAAAAATTTATATATACTATAATTTATATATATTATATATATATTATATATTCGATTATTATATGATATAATATATAATATTAATTTTTTTTATATGTTTTTTTTTTGTGTTGTGTGTGCGGTGTGTGTTGAGTGTGTGTGTGTGTGTTGTATATATTAATAACTATATTTTATATATATTTAAATATTTTTTTTATATCATATATAGTATTTTATACTAATATATATATATATATATATATGTATATTATATAGTTTGTATTATATTATATATATATATATAATATGTATCTATATATATATATTCCATATTATATCTCTATATATATATAAAAAACAAATATATATAAAATTTATTCTTTACTATATATTATATTATATTATATAACATTATATACCCGCTATTATACTGATCGGAAAAAAAATAATGTATATGCATATAAATCATATATTTTATATATTTTATATATAATTTATAGTATAGAAGTATATAATATATAGTATATATATATCATATATAGTATATATATATACATGTATAATGAGCTTTACATATATAAATATATTGTTTATATTAAATATTATATGTAAATATTAATATATATATATATATTATATAAAATACATTATATAATATATGGTATAATGTATAAAATGAATTTCTGAACTATCTATTCTATCTATCTATCAGAATATTCATATCCATATTATCTATATCTATATCTTATAGTATATTATATATTATATCGTATATACAAGTGAAGAATATATACTATATGAGTATATGTATATATGTTTACATGTCATATATATTCATATATACTAAGTATCGATTATATATATATATATATATATACTATTATATATATATATACATATATATATATATAGTAGCTATATATATAAAGTATATATATATATATATATACTATATATGTAATATATATATACATATTTATATATATGTATATATTAAATTATAATCTTATATATATATATATATATATATAAATATATATATACATATATATATATAGTATAAGTCTAATATATATATATATATATACCTATATCAATATATATATATAATATATATAATTTATATTATATATATATGTGTTGTATTATATATTTGTTAATTATATTATATATAATATATTGATATTATATATATAGTATATAGTCTTCATGATCATATATATATGATATATGTATAAATATACCATATTTATATATATATATACTATATATATAATTTATATATATATATATCATAATTTTTATATATATCTATTATTATATATATATATATATATTATATATACATAGATATATAGCTGTGTATTAATCTATATATATTACTATATATATATAATATATATATATATATATACTATAGTACTATATATATTTATATTTATATATACACAGATCATCCAATTTCATTTTAATTGAAGAGAAAATAAAAAGATTTTCCCAGGCAAGTGGGACGTGTGACATTAACATATCACCCAACTTTGTCTATATCTAACTGCATAATGCCTTCCGGAACAACTTGTAGCTAAAATGACAAGAGCCATTTCTTGGATATAACTTCGAGAACCAAGATATACGAAACAAAAAAACTTGCTGAAAGAAATAATACTACTATATTATTCTTTTTAAGTTTAACAGAAAGACGGATTTCGCCAAGGAGAGAATAGAGAGCAAAGGGTTTTTTACACTCGCTTGGGCGCATCATATTCTGCTGAGATATTTTGTAAAGGCTTTTAAATTCTTATTCAAATGAGATTAGATGCCATCAACACTTGTCCTTCCCTCCAGACTTGGAGGACGTGTATATTACACACACACACACACACACACATATATATTATATATATCTATATAGTATATATATATATATAGATATATATTATATATATATATAATAAATAGTTATATATATATATATATATATATATATATAAGTATATATATATATATAGTATATATATGCATTATGTATATATATATACATTATTGGGTTCATTATATTTATAATATATATATATATATATGTAAGCTATATATATATATAATAGATATATATAGTATATCATATATATATACATGTATGGTATGTATATAGTTTACATAAGTATATGTATAATATATATTATATATATATAAATATATTATAAGATCTCTATATATATATAAATAAATATTAAATATATATATAAATATATAGTATATATCTATGATTATAGTATATATTAAATATATTATATATTAACATCTATGTATATACATATTACATATGATATAATTATATATCTTTATATATATATATATATAAGTATATATATATATATTATATATTTAGTTAATATAATATAGATATAATATATATATATATATATATATCTATATATATATATATTAGATACATTAAGTTTGTGTGTGTGTGTGTGTGTTGTATATGTGTATATATGACATATTTATATCTATTTCTTATTCTGTCGAATCTATGCATTTATTATCTCTCTCTCTGTATTTATATAATATATATATATATAATTTTTATTATATATATATTATATATATTATGCATATGTGACACATTACACATATATTTATATTTACTAACATACATACATTACATGACATACACTATGCAATATGCACACACGCACACCTCACCACAACCCCACACACATCGGCCTCGTGTTTTTAGTGTCCTTTGGTTACTGACAGTAAAAAAAAAAAAGATGGTTTTCCGTAAAAATGAAGAACCCCTAAGCTAAGGTTCTCAGATAAACGTTTTAGGGCTACGCAAGAAGGTAATATATTTTAAAGGCGAAAGTATAGGGAGAACGAAATAAAAGATAAAAGAGAAAGAACTAGACAGTATATGTACACACACACACACACACACACTATGAGGGTTGTCTTAGTCTATCGTAACAAAATAGGTAGTGATGCCAGACACAGGGTTTGAACATTACAGGTTTATTCCATAACGCAGATAGTCAGCCGTTATGGTGCACGGTAGAAATATTCACTACAGCACAGGTGTACAGCAAATAAAACAATATCAAAACGTGTAAAAGGGGGGAAATCAGGTGTCAGGTGGTGTCGGTTCCGGGTCTGTCGTATTTTTCCAAACATATGCTTATATGAAAGGTTCGCATCCGCAGTCCCGATCTTGTCCCCACGGCAGGCATCGGAGGCAGTCTGGATGTAAGGGCATGGCAATGAAAGTCGTATGAAGGGTTTGAGGTCTAAATACGTGGCGATGGCAAGCAATTAGAAATTAGCTAGTCAACAAGTTGACCTGACTGACCCGCGATTGCCTCACAGTGTGAACGTCGTGATTTATTTATTTGTCTTATGATATACGTTTGGTACAGAGTGTCAATGATGACAGATATACAGCATTCTATATCATCAACAACACACATACGACGCACAAATATATTAATGAAGAGATATTTATATACTTATATATATATATATATAATATAATATATATATATATGTATTTATATGTATATGCATAGATATATAGTACATATGTCATTGTTCATATTAAACATATAATATATATAGATAGCTATATATATATATAGTCTATATCATAATATATATTTATAGTATATATAATATACATATATATATAATATATATGTAATATACAATGCATGTATATATCTATATATAC
>NW_028234425.1:25682248-25691139 GCF_977035675.1 Penaeus japonicus | reverse complement strand
TTGAAAGTGATAGCAATCTGATGAGAGGATGAGGATTGTAAGGACAGTATAATAGTTATGATGATATTGACAATGGTGATGATACGCGGATAATAGTAATGGTGATTATCATAATAGAAATGGAAATTGATAATTATAATAGTACTAGAAATAAGAATAATAAAAATATTGATAAAAGTCATAGTAATAATCGTAATGATAATACTATTCACGATGTTGATGATAAAGATGATGATAACGATGATGACGATAGTAATAATGATGATAAATAAATAATAAATGATGATTATTATGATAATGATGATAAGGATTGAAATATATATATATATATATATATATATATATATAATATATATATATATATATATATATAATATATATATATATATATTATATAAAATATATATAATATATAATATATATATATATATATATATATATATATATATATATATATATATATATATATATACATACGTATATACACAACAGTAGTGATAATGATAACACTAATAATAATGATAACAATCACAAAATCAATAACGATAACAATAAATCTAAAAAATATATCAAAGATGATAATGATAAGGATAAAAAGTAATAAACACATAAATAACAACACAATTCTAATATCATTTACACATTAATATCTACACAAATACCTTCTCAGACACAAGACCCAAATCACTGACACTCCCGCTCGGTGGCACCCTCGGTTCTGGCCTGCGAACCATGGCACCTGGCACTACTGACACTCAACAGGGAGGGGCAAGGCCACCCGGTATTATGGAATCGAGATGTGTATAAACCAATCCGATGATGATTTGAGGCGAATCTAATCCCTTACTGAACAGGATCAGCTGTATTCTGTTTCTGAGGATTTGGATTGTGACTAGATTGGAAGACTGGATATCTATCTTCTTGGTACGTTGGGGTTGGGGGGCGGGGGCGAGGGTTGGGTGGTTGGGGTGGGGGGATGGGGGATGAAAATGTGGATAAGAATATTGTGTGGGTGTGGGGTGTTGTGTATGGGGTTAAGAGGAGTGTGGGTTTTGTGTCGTGAGTATGTGTGTGTGTGTGCGTGTGTGTGTGAGGAGGTGCACACAGGTATAGACTACACGCATAGACACACACATAGACAAGCACATATACACTCCTCCTACATACATACACACACACACACACACACACACACACACACACACACACACACAACTACATTAACACGCCCATAAAATAAGACAATAAACATGACGTTGAAGCCATTCCATATTACATAAACGTTGGTACAAGGGATAGGTGGGTGGGTGGGGGTGGGGAAGGGAGTAAGGGTTTCAGGTAAGGGTGAAGATAACCATTAAAGAGGAAGGAAAGGGTTAAGGGTTAAGGATAAGGGAAAGAATGGAGTGATGATGAAGAAGGACAGTCGGGTGATTTTTGTGAATTACAAACACACAAACACACACACAAACACAGACATACACAGCTACACACACACAAACACACACACAATTACAAACACACAGACACACACACACACACTATTACAAACACACAAACACACATATACATTTTTTTTAGGTAATTAATGGTGATCTTGCAAGATATTTGTCTATAAATGCTTGTCAACTTGCACTTGCAACTTGCATGACTGCTTTCCTTTTTTTCCCACATTTTGTTCTTGTATTGTTTGTTCGTATATACACCCGGGACACTTTGCTTGCTTGCTTGCATGTTTTCTTGCACGTTAGCTACGAAGACAAATATCTGATCATATGTATTTTGCTTGTCCTGTGCCTTTTGCTTATCAGCGAGAATAGACTAATCCGACTGTTGAGTGCTTGAGTTTGTGATTGTATGTATCTTTTAATCAGTGCTTGATTGAATGTACATGTTCTTGTCCTTAGCTTGCGTGTTTGAATATACATATGTGTATATAAATACTTCTGTACTTTAAGTGTATTTCATTGCGTTATTTCCTCTGCTTGAGTTTCTATTGCATGTCTTACCTCACTCATTCATCATTTATTGTTCACCTTTTCTCTACCTATTCCGTTCACCATTTCAGGTCTCTGTGCTTGCTTGCGTGTCTACCTCCCCCTGCTTGCCTGCTAAGCAAACCTTCCCCTCCTTAAGAAAACTGTCACCATCAACCTATTATCTTCTTGCATGATTTGACCTCCTTTTACGTTAAGATGACCTCTGAGATAAGAGCAGTGACCTGTTTCGCAGGTGAGGTCAAGTAAGTTACTGTAGATTTTTTTTGTGGTCTATCCCTACACACACACACACACACACACACACACACACACACACATACACACACACACACACACACACACATATATATAAAATATATATATATCTAATATATAGATATATATATATAAATATATATACATATATTTATTAACACCACACACACACAACACACACACACACACACACACACACACACCACACACACACACAAAGAGTATATATATATAAATATTATATATATATATATATATATATATATATAAACATATAATATTTAAATGTATTTATATTTATATATATAAATATACATATACATGTTATATATTTATTATATATATATATATAAATATAGAATATAGATATATATATAATATACATATATATATATAATATAAATATAGTATATATATATATAAATACATATATATATTATAATATAATATATATATATAATATATATATATATAATATAATATATAATATATATAAAATGTATTTATATATGTAATATATATATATATGTATATACATATATATATATAGTATATATATATATATCTAATATATATATTATATTATATGATATATATATATATATTAATATACACCACATAAATATATTATATATACATATAAAATATACGTACATATATAATAAATAATATATATATATAAAATATATATATATACATGTATGTACCTGTCTATAGCTATATCTATATCTATATAGACAGATATACAGATATACAGAGAAAGAGAGAGAAATGTGTACATAAATGTATATCAGCAAAAGACTCCTAGAAGCTCAGGGAGGAAGGCGAGCCAAATATCGATATATGATTTTACCGTAAAAGCACAAGTGGAAGTTGGTGTGTGCTTTGGTGCGTGCATGATTATGTGGAAGCGAATTTACCTGTTAGTTTGAATTTTTGGCAAAGGCAAAAGCAAAAGTTCATACACACACACACACACACACACACACACACACACACAATCTCTTTGTTTTATACAATGCTAATTTGAGGTAAGCAGAGAGAGTAGGAGAGGGAGAGAGAAGTGGATGAGGCAGACAAACTTGAATTTAAAAAAAAAAGCGAAAGAGAGGGAAGGGGAGATAGACAGAAAGTACACAGAAAGACGGAGAGAGAGATGGCGTAAGACAGGGGAGACAGGAAAACAATTATACGAAAAAGTAGAGGAAGAGGAACAGGCAAGAGATAGAACAATGGGAAGAAGAAGAAAGAGAAAGGGGGAGGAAGACAGAAGACAGACAGCAAAAAGAGAGAGAGAGAGAGAGAGAGAGAGAGAGAGAGAGAGAGAGAGAGAGAGAGAGAGAGAGAGAGAGAGAGAGAGAGAGAGAGAAAAGAAAAGAGAGAGAGAGAAGAAAGAGAGAGAGAGAGAGAGAGAGAGAGAGAGAGAGAGAGAGAGAGAGAGAGAGAGAGAGAGAGAAAGAGAAAGAGAGAGACAGAGAGACAAAGAGAGAGAGAGAGGCAGAGAGAGAGAGAGAGAGAGAGAGAGATAGAGAAAGAGAGAGAGATAGAGAAAGAAACATAGAGAGGTGGAGAGAGAAAAAGAGACACAGAGAAAAGAAGAGAGGTAAAGAAAGTGAGGCAATAAAGAGAGAAAGAGCGAAAAAGGGAGAAGGAGAAGTAGAGAAAGAAGAATGAGAAAGAGATAGATAGAGAGAGAGAGAGAGAGAGACGCGGAGTGAGAAAAAGGATTAGCTCTCACATATCCAGAGCGATATTGAAAATGCATTTCTACTCCGATGCCTCCCTGTTTTTCGTCAGTTGTCCGGAAATACGAGAGGGGAGTGTCGACACATTTTATACGCACTTTCAACGTCAATTTTCCTACTCTACTCGCCCTCTCTATTATAATGTTGTTGTTAACTTTGTTCTCTTTGTCTGGAAACTAATCAACTATGTATAGAAAAAGTTAGTGTTAATTGATATCCTCTATGAGAAAAAAAATAATTTTTATTTATATTATGGTGATAACAGATGGTTTGCACAGAACAATTAATAATAAAAGATATCACTAGCAATTCAATTCATGTGTGAAGATAGTAAACAATACCTTGTAATTGTTTCACCATAATCATTTTATTCATATAATACTTTCTATTTTTGTGTTTATGGGAATTAACGAATTTAGCACAACTGTTATCATCATCTCCCTTACTGGTTCGAGATCAGAGAAACATTCAAACAAACAAATCATATGGTCATCAAATTATAGATAAGGCATCTGAATAACATAGAGATTTATAACAAGCATAAATAAAGGGAAGGAGAGAGAAGAGAATATAGGAATAAAATCTAATAAGAGGTAAGAATAGTCAAGTCTCTTCTTCTCAACATCTGGAAATGGTGTCTGGAAGTCGAACCGGCGGTTGCTTTATCTATATATACATACATACATACATACATACATATATATATATATATATATATATATATATATTAAATATTATATATTTTAATTATATATATATATAATATATATATTTATATATATATATATGAATATGTATATATATATACACATATATATACATATAATATATATAATATATATATATATATATATATATAATATATATATATATATATACATACATACATAATATTATATGTATATATAATATATATATATATATATATATATAGATAATAAATTATATATATATACACACACACACACACACACACACACACACACACACACACATACTCATATATTCATATACGCATATATATCAAAGATGTTAAAACATAAAGATGGTTGCCTCGTCGGACACAGGATCAAACTCGTAGCCTCCCTTGTTACTACATCGGCTCAGTGTTAGAACAGTCAGTCAGAACAGTTGTTTTTACTAATCAATTAGAGAATGTGTTCTTTTCACTCTTCTAAATCTTTATAGCCATTAATGGAAAACTTTTTGCATCCCAGTTGAATTGATTTAGATGATGTGATTATCTATTACGTAGAAATTTAAATTTTGAACGCTACAGTACATATTTAGTTAATTAGACATAATGACAATAATCCATAATGACAGTAATTTCCGACACAGTGTTGCCAAATTGATAACGTAGGCGGTAAACTATGGCGTCACGGACGTAATTCACGGAAATCGTTATTTTGGCTATTTATGGAAGATAAAGGTATGTTGACAAGAGGGATGATGTAATCTAAGCATTTATTCTTAATTTCTTTATTTCTAAGTATATAAATAATTTGAAAATTACCATTAAAATCTTATGCAAATACGCCGCTTCGGAACTTCCGGACAAGGCTATTTCGAATCCTTCGGTTCAGAAACATTGCCCGTTCTTTTTAATTTTTGCACTCTCTATATTAATTGTAAAATTAAGCTCGTCTTTTAAAATCCTTCTAGTTTCTTTGATGTTTTTCAAGATATCTAGACACATCATTTTTTCACAATATCTATGATTATAAATACAAAAAAAAAAAAAAAAAAAAATCATTGACTTAGCAAAGTATCCCCTACATGTACGGTGAGTAAACGGAGGAAAGATTAGGGTAATCTGGCAACACTGGCACGACTGGAATTACAATAAAAAGAAGTGCTTCTCTTTATGATTTGTGATTCAGGCCGATATGGTCACATGAGAAACCTATGACAGAAGCTCTCTGTCTTAAAAGCGGCCATCTGTTAATGATATTTTTTCCAGTGCTTTTCAGGTCTATCTCATGCTCTCGGTATTCTAAAATATTCTCATTCTTTCCTTTGCTTAACTATCCTTATCTGAATGTCTGATGTATACGGGTCAGAATTTCAAGATCACACTAGTTTGAATTTTCCAGGCGCTATATAAACCTTTGCCACAAGTATGATTCCAAGTCAAAGCATATTTTGATATAACAAAGATGAAATATGCACGGAATTCTTCTATGTGATACAAGACACAGCCACAAATCAAACTCATAATAAAATGGTTTGTGTGTGTTTCTTTGTGTCTTTGTGTGTCTTTACACGCACGTGTGTGTATGTGTGCGATTGTGTACGTATGTGGTGTGTGTGTGTGAGTGTGTGTGTGTGTGTGTGTGAGTGTGTGTGAGTGTGTGTGTGTGTTTGTGTGTGTCTGTGCATATATATAAGTCTTTCTCCATCTCCTCAAACTATTTTTCTCGCTCTCTCCCTTTCTCTCTCTCTCTCTCTCTCTCTCTCTCTCTCTCTCTCTCTCTCTCTCTCTCTCTCTCTCTCTCTCTTCTCCTCTCTCTCCTTTCTCTCTCTCTTCTCCTCTCCTCTCTCTTTTCATTTCATCTCTCTGTTTCATTCGTCTCTCTGTATCTCTGTCTCTCGTCTCTCTCTTCTCTCTCTTTCTCTCTCTCTCTCTCTCTTGCTCTCTCTATCTCTATACACACACCCACACACACACACACACACATACACACACACACACACACACACACACAACACACACACACACTAACACATATATATATATATATATATATATATATATATATATATATTATATATATATATATATGTATGTATGTATATATATATATATAGATAGATAGATAGGTAGGTAGATAGATATAGATATAGATATGTATATATATATATATATCTTCTCTCTCTCTCTCTCTCTCTCTCTCTCTCTCTCTCTCTCTCTCTCTCTCTCTCTCTCTCTCTCTCTCTCTCTCTCTCTCTCTCTCTCTCTCTCCTCCCTCCCTTCGCCCTCTCCTCTCTCTCTCCTCCCCTTCGAAATTTAATGAAAAAATAATAAGAAAACAGTACGATCGGAAATCCATTTCACAATAGCTTAAACGTTGATGGAGAAGAAGTATGATTGAACGACCAGGGAAACGGCAATCATGTGCAATGTGCAAGAAAGAAAACAGGCAGAGATATAAGGCATTGCCAGGGAAAAGACGAAGAGGGGCCTAAAGAGTTGCCTTTATCCCATTTTTATTGTCTTTTCATGGGTAAGGGGCCAATCGAGTTTAAAAAAAACAACACACACCACACCCACACTCCACCCCCCACAACGTCACGCAGGGATTTTAACCAAAAATTTAAAGGCATATTTTCGGGTCTTCAATATCGTTTTGTGAAATCCTAAAAGCCTCATCAAAAGAGGAAATTCGATAAAGATATTTTCTAGAAAAGTTACACCTGTTGGAAGACATTATATTCTTCCCAGACGAAAGGAAAAACAAAAATCCTTCACGTATGTAGGGCTTCTAAAATCCCCCAAAAAGCGAAAACCCCCCCGTCCTTTTAAAATTTAAAAAGAAAAAAAAGGGGATAGTTAGATAGAAGAGAGGGGAGAGAGAGAGAGAGAAGAAGAGGACGGAGGAGGAGAGAGAGAAAAGATTCAAAATTGTCTCGAAGGTGTGGAAAGGATGCAGAGGAAAAGGGTGAATGCAAAGCAGAAGAAACGAGGACAGGGAGAGATGATAAGACAATATCCAAGAATTGCATTTGGAAATAGTGAATGGGGAAAGTGGGACCCACAGCGCGAAGAAGGAATACGACAACCGTGCTTCGGAATGATAGGATCTTTGCTGTGGTCGGAGAGAATAGGATAGACGGAAGGAAGGTTGAGGGCGTTAGGCAGAAAGAGAGAATGCGTTTATATCTCTCTCTCACTTTTTCACCTCCCTTTTCATGTACTCTTTTTTTTTTCTTTCTTTTTTTTTAACATTAATTCCTGTTTGACTCAGGGTTGAAGCGTTCATCAATTATGTTCTTCATTTGTCTATATATCTATCGGTTTATCATCCTACCTAGTTATCTTGTGTTTGTTTTTATAGATATGTATTTGGAAACACAAAAAAGAGAGATTGAGTTCTTGCATACACTTTTTTTTTTCAAGGTTTAGTATTGGGAATTTTATAGAGTAGCTAATTGTCTTTTAATTTCGAAAACAAATTTTTTTTTCCCGGGAAAGGGAAAAAATGTAATAAATTTTGAAAAAAAGACAGCTGTTATTGAAGAAGAAATAACAGTTAAAAAATATTTTAAAAAGATTTAAAAAAAATATATATAATAAAATACATACATACTTTTTTTTGTATGAATATTTATAATTTTAATTTTTTATATATATATATATATTTAAAAAATTTTTTAAAAAATTTTTTATATTTTTTTTTATATATATTTAAAGGGGGTTTTAAAATTTATAGATAAATTTTATTTTTATATTTTTATATTTTTATATATTTTTATATTAAAATTTTTTTAAATTTAAAATTTTTTTTAAAAAATTTAAAAAAAAAACATACACATTAAAATAATTTTTATATTTTTTAAATAAATATATATAATTTTTAAACCAAAAAATTAAACCCAAAAAAATATTTTGTTTGTGTGTGGGTGTGTGTGTGTGTCTGTGTGAATCCCCAAAAAAAAAAAAGTAACGGGGCACAAAAAAGAATTAAAAACACTGCACAAAAAAAAGGACCCCAAAATTTTTTTCCCTTTTTTAGTTGGGCCCCCGGGGGGGGGTTATTAATTTTAAAATGTATGATATAAATTTTTTTTGTGGGGTTTTGTGTGTGTGTGAATTTTCCTTTTTGGGTTTTCCTTCTCTAAGTTAGAGAAAGAAATTGCAAAATAGTTGGGGGTAGAAAAAAGAAAATTT
>NW_028234425.1:25665120-25667620 GCF_977035675.1 Penaeus japonicus | reverse complement strand
TACGAGTGGGACATATTTCTAAAAACTGTAATCAAATAAGGAAATGTACAGTAAAGATTAATGATGTATTGTGCAACAGGCGACATCATTCACTGCTTCATGAAGCGTTCACTAAAGGTATTAAGGGCTGTGATCTCAAGCGGTTGTTCAGTGCAACCCACAGTTTTATTAGATGTTACCACTGTGTATAGCCCTTCAAACATACCCATTAAAGTCTTATGGGATTCTGGCTTAAATATAACACTGATCACACACAGAATGGCACGGAAATTAGGTAGTCAAGGAATTCCTGTATCGAGTACCATGACAAAGGTCGGAAATGTGGCAGAGGAATTTAGTAGTAAGGAATACAGAGTTGAGTTAGTTGATAAATGGTGTAAGAAGCATAATATTGTTGCTACAGGCATAGATGAGATTGCTAGCCCAGTTTCAAAAATTGATATCTCGGAACTGTCACATATGTTTTCAAGTGTGGACTGGAAGAATTTCAAAGGACCCTTTGGGGATTTAGATATGTTCATTGGAACGGACTACAACATTCTCCTTCCACAACCTATTGCTAGAGCGGATAGATTAGAATTAACAGAGAATGTTTTTGGATTTAGTATTAGAGGGTGCTTGCCAGCAGAAAATGGAAGCAAATTTCTGGGCACAAAGGCTGAAATCAATAATGTCAAATTTATTCTAAATCTTGGTGTTACTGATATGAAAAGGGATGATTTAAAGGGAAAACTGGATTATTTTTTTCTGTGGAAAATGCAGGTATGACCTGTGCTCCCCAGTGTGCTCGTTGCTTGTGCAGAAAATGTCCTGTCTCAGAGGAGCTTACACTAAAGGAAGAGCGTGAGCTAGCCTTGATGGAGAAGGGGCTTTTGTATGATGAGGACAACAAGCAATGGATTGCCTCCTATCCTTGGATTAAAAGACCTTGCATGTTACCTAATAATTATGCTGTACCACTAGGACGGTTGAAGTCGACAGAAAAACGACTCCTTTTAGATCTAAAACATGCAGAAGCCTACCAAAAGGAATTTGAAGATATGAAATTAAGAGGTGTTGCACGGAAGTTGGATAAAACAGAGATTGATGCATATGAAGGACCAGTGCATTACATTGCGCATCATGCTGTACTAAAACCAGATTCTGTATCTATACCAGTACGTATAGTTTTTGACTCATCTACTCAATATATGGGTCACAGACTCAATGACTATTGGGCAAAGGGACCCAACATTTTGAACAGTCTCATAGGTATTTTATTAAGGTTCCGCGAGAATTATATAGGGATTGCCGGAGATATATCTAAGATGTATCATTCGGTTAAGCTTCAAGCTGAAGAAGAGCATGTTCACAGATTCCTATGGAGGGATATGGACTTAACCAGACAACCAGATCAGTACATGCTGACAAGAGTGACTTTTGGCGATAGGCCAAGTGGTGCCATAGCCACCCTAGCCTTACGCTATACTGCAGAGATGCAAAAGGAATTCTACCCCTCTGTGGCTCAAGTTATTAGTAATGACACATACATGTATGATATACTTACGTCAGTGAGAGATTTGGAATCAGCAAAAATATTGACCCAAGATATTGAGAAAGTATTGCCAGAAGGTGGGTTAGAATAAAACATTGTATAATGAGTGGTGATCATGGTAGGGCAATGAACATAAATTTGTCAGAAGGAACAATACATAAAATCCTGGGCATGCAATGGTGTACTATGAAGGATGAATTTTCCATTAAGGTAAAGATTAACTTTTCCAAAAGAGTAAAAAGGATACATACTGGACCAGATTTGAATGTAAATGAATTTGATGAATTCTTTCCGACAGTATTAACCAGGAGGATGGTTTTGAGCCAGATTGCATCAATTTATGATCCTTTAGGACTTATTACGCCCTATGTATTAAAGGCAAAAATTCTTATGAGAGATCTTATTACTACAAATGAAGATGCAGAGGGGAACAAAACGATCAAATGGGATGAGCCAATGAGTGAAGCTATGCAAAAGGAGTGGAAGGCATTTTTTATTGAGCTTTATGGCATTCAGAATTTAACATTTCCGCGATGCATCAAGCCATTAAATGTAGATGGATGTCCAATATTAATTTTGTTTTCAGACGCATCCAAATTTGCATATGGATGTTATGCTTATATACGATGGGTGTTAAATTCAGGAGAAGTAGTTGTGAGGTTGGTAGCCGCTAAAAACCGTATTGCTCCCAACCGACAGATAACAATTCCCAGATTGGAACTTTGTGAAGCTGTACTGGCATTTAGGTTGAGACATACTCTGATTAAAGAATTAAAATTGGGATTCCAGATCATTCATATTGTTGATTCGACTATTGTAAGGGCCCAAATCCAAAAGGAATGGTGGTGGGTAGACTCCACACACAATGTAGCTGATCTTGTAACCAAACCACATGAACCATGTGAACTGCACAGTAAGAGTTTTTGGCAAAACGGCCCTGAGTTTTTCAGTCAACCTCGCGAATTA
>NW_028234425.1:25640120-25645120 GCF_977035675.1 Penaeus japonicus | reverse complement strand
GTGTGCATGTGAGGAAGTGTGTGTGTTTATGTGTGTGTGTGTGTATGTCTTTGTGTCTGTATGTGTGTGTTTGTGTGTGTGTGTGTGTGTGTGTGTTTGTGTTTGTGTGTGTGTGTGTGTGCGCAGGTGTGTAAGTGTGTGTGTGTGTGTGTGTGTGTTTGTGTGTGTATGTGTGTGTTTGAATGCGTTTCTTTGAACATATATTTTTGGTTTATATTCTTATTTTTGGGAAGATTATGCGATTTCTAAAAATTGAAGCATATGAGTTACGATTAGCATAAATTACGGCGAGGAAATATCTTAATGCATTCCTTTCAGATTACTAGAGGCTTTAACGGATTTATAAACACTTAAACATAAACGAGACAAGCTTAAAGCGACTCGGAAATATTTACATTAAAAGGTGTATATCAAAAGATGCTTTAAGCGTAATTTCCGGCTATCTTATGTATGTGGTTGCAGTTTCCAAAATTATATAGATGTACCTTTTTATGTGGACAAAATTATCTGGTGTGTGTGTGTTTCATATACACGGTCCTTTAAAATCATAATGAAAGACTTACTGGTATTATTAGTTACTTACTTACTACTATTAGTATAAACTAATCAGAATAAACCCAAACTAAGCGTTAACAATTCTGCAAGTTAAATAAAATGAAAATCGCTTCTAATAATTGAAATCGTATGGGTCGTTACCCTACCATTTTTTCTCTCAACAGCCCTCCATCCCTTTGAAAGCAGCTGAGTCACGTGTGGGGGCTTTTTAAAGGTATTTTGTATAACTATTTATTTAGATTCCAAAGTTTACGTGAGGTGAAGGGCATTAGTGTTAGATAGATGTTTAAAATATTTTTTGCCAAATCTTTACCTACAACGTTTTTTGTTTTTTTTCTTTTCTTTTTTTCCTGTTTTTTTTCTTGTGATCGTGGTATGAGCAGGAGATAGCCACTAATGATATCTGGGTCAGGATATGGTGTGAAATAAGAAAATGAGTGAAGAGAAAATCTGGAAAGAAACAGTAAAGTGGAGGTAAGATAAGTCTTAGACTAACGGGCCTCTCATTTACTTCATTATGATAATTAGTCCGAGGACAGATGGCCGAGTCAAATATTGCCAGCGATATAACCGAGAGTTAGTAGTAATATACTGAAATAAAAGAGACTAGTTTGTTTTCCTTCTTTTTTTATTGTTATAGCGGCATTCTGGGCCTTAGTAAATCAATGAAAACTAAGGGAATATCATAACCCATATTTCATAAGGAAAATCCAGCCACACCTACGTGCCATTTAAGTCCGACAATTTTGCTACCAATATAAATATATACATATATATATATATATATATATATATATATATATACATATATATATATATATGTATATATATGTATATAAATATATATATATATATATATATATATATATATATATATATATATAGATATATATATATATACATATATATAATAGCTGAAAGAAGTGGAGCGAATTGTGACGTATTTGTGTGGAAATGTTTTCTGCGTGTGAGTGTTGGCGGATCACAGAGCAAGCTTGTTTACACAGCAAGGGAAGGGAGGGAATGTGGGCATTAAAGAGAGAGGGAATGAAGGGAAGGACACATAGGGAGAGATGATAAGTGAGAAAGGGAAGGGGAGAGAAGCAAACGAAAATGGAAGGAAGGGGTAAAAGTGATGGCAAAAATAACAGTAGGGATAATCACCGACAGTAATGAAGGATCTGCAATTGGGATGATGATAATCTTCATGATAAAAATGTGATAATGATGATGATAACGATGCTAATAATAGTGATATGAAAGATAATAATAATAAAAATCAGAATCATAATAATAATGCTAATAGAAATAGTAATGATAACCCATATGATAATGAGAATAATAGCTATCATCCAAGTGAAAACATCGTAAGATGAAGGCCACGCTCCACCCCCCCCCCCCTTCAAAAAATCTACGGCTTTGATCTTCCAATTTCCGGTCGCAATACGGACGGGGCTCAAGAACCACTGGAAATAATACGGAAGGCTGGGACTGAGAATGTAATATCACGTGTAGTTATCATGGTAGTGATGGAATATCTGGATTTCCTTTGCATATAAAGGTGCACTGTGTGTAAAATGTTTAATTTTGCTTCTCATAATTAGACTTTCTCTTATATGTAAAAATATATGGTCTTTTAATGATAGGATTACAGACATTAAAATCTCCCTTTGTTTATAACGTAAAGAAGTGAGGAATGTGTCTAGTTATATATCCAATAAATACTAGCTATATATGCAATATTTACGATTTATAGCCTTTTCTGTTGGTCTTGAATGTTTCCATGAATGGAATTTTTTACATTGATTGTATGATGTGAAAAAAAAGTTGCGGATAATTTTATTTGGTGAGGTAAATATGAAAAAATAACCAAAACAAACAAACAAAAACAACAACATACAGACCCTACAACATCATGCCGTCAAACACAAGTACTCCATAAGACTTTGCGCTTTTAAACAAGGAAAAAACAAAAAAACAAAAAACAAATGAGCAATGCATTATGTGGAAAATGAAGAACCACAAGTGAAGGATCTTTAAGCGAAAAGCTGCGATGTTTATCTTTCTTGCATGCTATTGCAAAAGTTATCCAAGTAAACTTTAAAATCTTGGTCAAAATAAAAGCGCTTGACTTATACAGAACTAGGAAAAAAGGAGCAGTAGTAGTAGTAGTAGTAGTAGTAGTAGTGTGTGTGTGTGTGTATGTGTGTGTGTGTGTGTGTGTGTGTGTGTGTGTGTGTGTGTGTGTGTGTGTGTGTGTGTGTGTGTGTGTGTGTGTGTGTGTGTGTGTGTGTGTGTGTGTGTGTGTGTGTGTGTGTGTGTGTGTGTGTGTGTGTGTGTGTGTGTGTGTGTGTGTGTGTGTGTGTGTGTGTGTGTGTGTTTGTTTCTTTTTCAGTTTTACGTTTTCGGTTTGCATTTAGATTTTCTCCTCCCCTTATTTTCTCCTTTTTTATCCCTCTTTTCCTTTCCTTTCTTTGTATGTAGACAATTTTCCGTCGAGTAATCATTTTCTTTCGTTTTTCTTCTTTCCCTTGCATCCTTTAACCTAGATTATTGTTGTATTTTCATATATCACTCATGAAGAAAGAAAGAAAAGAATGGAGAAAAAAGATGGCAGTTTAACAATGAAAAATGAAAAAGACGACAAAGCAACATTTTGCTGGTTTTCTTAGAATTTCTTTTTGTTTTCTTCTTTTTTTTCCTTTTGTCTCTCTTCCATCCACCTTGTCTGCTCTTTCCTTCCTCTATCTTTATCTCTTTATCCTTCCTTTTTCTTTGTCCCCTCTTTATCTTGTTCTCTCTCTCTCTCTCTTTCTTCTTCTTCTTCTTCTTTCTCTCTATCTCTCCCTATCTCTTTCTTTCTCTCTCTCTTCTTTCTCTCCCTCTCTTTCTCTCTCTCTCTCTCTCTCTCTCTCTCTCTCTCTCTCTCTCTCTCTCTCTCTCTCTCTCTCTCTCTCTCTCTCTCTCTCTCTCTCTCTCTCTCTCTCTCTCTCTCTCTCTCTCTCTCTCTCTCTCTCTCTTTCTCTCTCCTCTCCTCTCCCATCTCCCTCCCCGTGCCAAATATTTCCTCCGTAGTTTTTACCCCTCTCCTCTGGCGACGTCCCAGAGCGAGATGGAGAACGTGTTGCCAACATGTTTGCCGGAGACAGAACGGAGAAATACGACGTTGTCAGCGCGTGTTTTGCAAGTCATCAGCATCGAGCTGAGTCTTATCAGCTGTGGTTAGAGGGATGACTATTTCTTCTTGTGGTGAATCGCTATGTCTTCTCTTTTCTTTTCTTCTCTTCTATCTCTCTTTTTTCGCATTATCTTTATTTTTTCTATCTTTCTTTCTTTCATTCTTTCTTTCATTCTTTCTCTCTCGATCTGTCTGTCTCTGTCTCTGTCTCTTTCTGTCTCTATCTCTCTCTCTCTCTCTCTCTCTCTCTCTCTCTCTCTCTCTCTCTCTCTCTCTCTCTCTCTCTCTCTCTCTCTCTCTCTCTCTCTCTCTCTCTCTCTCTCTCTCTCTCTCTCTCTCTCTCTCTCTCTCTCTCTCTCTCTCTCTCTCTCTCTCTGAATTACTCTCGTTCTCCTTTTAATTAAGAGTGGGTACATGATTATAAATGCATAACCAACTATCTCATACAAAATGTGACAAAATTACGCTTATTCCTTAATGTCATCAGTTCTCTATCAAAATAAGCTTATTGAAAATGCAAAGAAAGCTGTACGTGATAAGAAACACGAATTATATACAAAGGTCCAAAACCTGACTGTTATTTGAAAACCACGACTTGCTCTTAACTGTAATGAATCGTGTTATGATGATTATTGTTTGTGTTATCTTGTGTTATTATCTTGTGGTAATTATTACCGTTTGTAAATCTCGACGATTTTATCCTCACATTAAAAAAAAGTCATCTTTTTTTTCCAATACGCTAGATATCAACTTCAAAATCAATATTTGCACGAGTGAAAATGATATTCGTTTTGTTAACCGGAAAGAATGGGTTGCATAGCCATTATGCATTCGAAACTCATCATTTGAACGATGATGGAAACCAAAATAATTTATATATGTATTAGGTCTTTTGTGATTTTAATTATTTTGTTGCACTGAACAACGGTACTGTTAACACCTATGTAATTGATCTGTGTTTACAGCAACAAAACGAAGCTTTTGTAATTCACACGCTAGCATACCAGCATTATAGAATAGTAATGAAACATAACGCGTGTTTAAAACATAGGTATATTTATATTCATTGATTTATCTGATTATCTATTCCACCTATTTTGTCAATCTCTCTATCTAACTTTCTCTCACACTCTCTTGATGTTCAAACTTCGATACTTCTCTCTATATCTCTCTCTCTTTCTCTCTATGTGTATTGTCTGTGTTTGTCTCTGTGTAAACTATTTCCTATCTCCGTTACGTATTTTACGCGGAGATCCATGGCCGATAA
>NW_028234425.1:25612620-25620120 GCF_977035675.1 Penaeus japonicus | reverse complement strand
ATTTGAAAATGTTTATTAAAGTCAGGCCTTACTAGTACTGGAGCAGATTTCAGTCGTTTCTTCAGCGCTTGGAAGGCATTTTCTTGGGCCTCATTCCATACAAATGGTTTGTTCTTCCTGGTGACATCCGTTAAGGGAGCAGCAATTTTAGCGAAATCCTTTATATGCCGACGAAAAAATCCTACACAGCCAAGGTATCTTCTAGTTTCCTGTGCATTTTTGGTGACGGCATGCGAGTCACAGCTTCAACTTTCTCGGGATCTGGGGATATACCTGTTGAGGAGACAAGAAAACCCAAGAACTTTATTTGCTGCCTTGCTATTTGGCATTTTTTAAAGTTTAGTTTAAGACCTGCTTTATAGGCCTGTTCTATGGTCGTTAAGTAGTGGCACCGATACTTCGTCGCATAATTCACAACAATATATATATATAGCACTTAGATCATATAAGTATATGATCTAGGTGCTCCTGAAATGAATTAAAGCAGACGATGACATCATCCAAATAACAAAGACAGTGGTTACCGAGGACTGGAGACAAGACGATGGATAGAGTGCGTTGAAACGTGTTCGGAGCCGTGCGCAAGCCAAAAGGCATCCTTACCCATTGATAAAGCCGATTACCATCAGTGAAGGCGGTTTTACACCGGTCCTGAGGTGCAACACGAATACTCCAATAGGCATTCTTAGCATCTAGTACTGAAAAATATTTAGTTTGTTTTAAACTGTCAAGAAGTTCAGTCATGTTAGGCAAAGGAAATGCATCTGCAGTAGTAATTTGGTTCAGGTTTCGAAAGTCTATACAGAATCGTATACTACCATCCTTTTTCCTGACAAGTACCACAGGAGATAACCAAGGACTTTTGCTATGTTCGATCACACCATCCTTTAACATCTGCTCACATTCCTGCTTGATAATATCCTTGGATGCTTCTGGCACTCTATACTGCTTGGTACAAATAGGTCTGTGATCACCTGTAGGAATGTAATGATAAATGCCAGGTATTGTTCCTAAACTTTGTTCACCAGAAAATAGATTAGGGTATCTGTTTAAGACATTTAGAACTTTAGAACGCTCAGAATTTTTCAAATAAGAAAGGTCCAAATCAGATAAATCTAAGTTTATTTTACCATCTTCAACACTAGATATAGTATCAGTCACACTCGAACCGAAAGTATTTAGATTTACATCTGGCAAGTCTGACACTTTTTCCAGAGACACTAATTTTGTTCCATTTTTAAGTTTTACATACTTGTTAGTTACATTAACGACCCACACTTGAATGCTTTTGTCCTTCACTTTTACTAAAGTCTTGGGTATTAATAAAGATTCTATTTCACTTTCAACAAGCAAAACACTGTCTTCAAGCAAAGATGGCACTGTACATTTTACAAACCGTCCACTATTAGATACACAAACAGTAGATTTAAGCACATGAGAACAAACACTAGACTTAAACAAACTACGCACTGGGGCAAGAGATACTGTACCAATTTGAGTTGTTGCAGACACTTGCAGAGAGGGTTGATCACTGTAATTTACAGTGAAAGTTATATAATTTAGAATTAAGTTAGACATTTGCGTTTTGTTATCATGGACTAACTTATAGTTAAATCTTCTCAAAAAATCTATTCCACACAATAGATTAGCTGGAAATGCAATATTATCCACAACTACAACCCTATGAAATACTTTGCACCCTTTGTCAATTTCAAACTCAATGTCACACTCCATAACACAGTTCAGAGTACTTCCAGAAACCCCAATAAGTGACCTAGGTGGAGATTTATTTCGAACGTTTAATTCACTTAAAGCATTATACTTCAATATAGTAGCTGAAGAACCAGTATCAATGAAAGTTTTTACAATTTTCCCTCCCACTTTAGATAAAGTTAAAGGACGACCACGATTTACATTATTACAAACATCAATCTCATTCCGTTTTACTGGTTGCTCCTTCGTTACACATCTCTTTGTCACTCTCAATGGATATTTGATTTTGGCCTTCACGAAAAAATGGACAATTTTGTCGTTTGTGAGATTCACCACAATGCCAGCATCCTCGACCGGACGGTTTAGCTTTACATGCTGAAGTGCTGTGTGTATGGACCTTATGGAAGGCGCAATACGGGCTAGTATTCACAGTTGCAATATTTCGTACATGATCAGCGCGATTACTACTTCGAAGATTTCAAATTCTAAAAGCAACATCAACTAGCTCATTCAAAGGTGAACTTTCTACGGCTGCTAAATGCGGTCTTAACTAATGAGGTAACGTAGAGAGAAATATTCTACGAGTAAGATCCGACGAGTCGCCAATAGACAATGGGTAATCTCGCATTCCTTGCAACACCGCTCCTTCAATCTCAATGTACAAGTCTTTCGGTGATTGATACAGCCCTAACTTCTTATCTTCTAGTGCCTTAAAGAAATCGGATGGCGTACTATTTACTCTGAATTTCAGCCTGAATAGTTCTTTAAACTCATTCCAAGATGTAATGTCATCAAAATAGTGCGAGTTAATTATCTGCTCGGCTATACCTCTACAATTTACTCTACCTTTGCGGATTAATTGATCATCGGTTGATGGGTAAACATTTAATTCCAATTGCCTTATAAAGTGTTCGACTTCTTGATTTCTTAAGAGCGGATTAGAAGCTGGAATTTTTGCCTCAAACTTTGGAAGTTCTTTACGATCAATGAAAATAGTATTAGGGTTACTACTACCATCGGTCAATTGTCCGCGATTAACACGATTTGATCTTTGAAAATCATTAAGCGTAGTTTTCATTTCGTCACATTTTTCTATTAGTTGCAAAACCGGGATTCAAGGTCGTTGTACTTTTCAAGCAATTTCTCGTAAGACTCCTCAGAATTACTTTGACCAGCTGCTCTACTTGAACGAGTATTATAATTTCGTTTGCCCATCTTGAAAAAACAAAAACAAAATCAAAGTCAAAATAATGCCCAACTTGTACTTATCGCGAGGGAGAGCACTTCAAGGAGAAATATACATTACCGCAATCACGCAATCACTGGTTCACTGGGTTAAAATAAAAATAAGAATGTCACACTATACACTTCACTTTTCTTTTTATCCCGTGCCACCAAAATTTATGCACGTGTTGTAGTGTTGGTCATTTTAATTATCCTTTTATATTGTATATATATTTATCTTTTTTATTCGTTATTTTATACTCTCCCATTATGCACCATACTTTTTAAAAAGAAGAAACTTGAGGTAAAATATAAAAAAACATACTTAACAATAATTCCTTATTATTAATTCCCAACACCAAACATGTACATATATAGTTTATTTCCACACTGAGCCTATGTACTTAACCGTGAAACTGAGACTAAATTTGCCATAATGGTGTTACTTAACCTTCACAGTATAAGTTCTCCCTCCGTCAAGCGTAGCTAAGGTCGGTTTACTAGCTTGATATTTCGGCCAGTCCAAGTTACATTTAAACGGGGGAGTCCAGTCTCCTGCAAATTCCCGCTTTGTTTTCGTCACAAGAATTAACATAAGGTAACGACCAAGGTGTAGTTTTCCAGCGGCAAGACTTGCATAGGCCTGTTCTATGGTCGTTAAGTAGTGGCACCGATACTTCGTCGCATAATTCACAACAACTCCTCGGGGGCACTGGAGAGCGTAGCCTCGGCTTGTCCGGAAGATGTCCACCGTCATCCTCGACTCGGGAGTTGAAAACCGTTCCAGCTCCATATCCCTTCCAGTGGACCAGGGCCCTCTTACGGCTGGTAGAGTTCTGGCGCTGGGACAACAGTCAGGCGGGATTCAAAGTCGCAGACGAGGCGGAGCATCAAGAAGATTCAGAACAGGATCAGTATAACAGGCAGTACAGATACTCGACATTCAAGATCTGGAACAGACTCTAGACTTCGCCAAAGTTACAATCACCATACAACAGTAAATCTGAGGGAGAAAATAAGCTTAGTA
The DNA here is from genome assembly GCF_977035675.1 of Penaeus japonicus. NCBI lineage: Eukaryota > Metazoa > Arthropoda > Malacostraca > Decapoda > Penaeidae > Penaeus > Penaeus japonicus. Next base: position 25,616,156 of record NW_028234425.1, on the reverse strand, counting down.
ACAAGATCATTGCAAAATATATCTCATATCACTGTTAAAATCTAAATAGGCTCAGCGGGACCTTGAGACCTTGTTTTCATAGAGTGTTTCCTTGGCTTTGCAAGACTAAGTAAAGTTCGAGATATAGGATCAGATTCTACAAAAATCTCTGCTTCATCAAGATTTTCGTCTAACACTAATTCCTCTGAGGGATAGAATCGCTTTAGTTGATTGAGATGCACCTTGTGCTCTAGGGGAACGCCAAAGACACTTGTACCCTTAATAACCGAATAGTTCCTTTTAAGCACCAAAGCACCAACGTCTATATTTGCAGGTTTCACACACTTATCATGGTATCTGGTTTCCGTTGCTCGGGCTAGTTGAGAATGTGTTGCAGCAGTTTTCCATGCCATTTGCAGTTTGCATAGTGTATCAAAGGTTCCGTCCTGATCATACCTTGTAATTCTACTTATCAAACCAGATGGAGGGTTACAGTTATGTCCTGTGAACAAATACAAAGGAACAGCATTAACAGACCTGTGAATGGCAGAGTTCAGTGCATATCTTACATAAGGCAGATATTCATCCCAAGATAGTGGAGATTCTTCAGAGAGAATAGATAGCGAATCTTTTATTGTCCTATGGGTCCGTTCAATCATACCGTTAGAAGATGGATGGAATGGTGTAGTAAGTGACGTTTTTATCTGAACTAATTTGTAGACTTCCGAGAATAGTCTATTAGTAAACTCCGACCCATTATCAGTAACCAACACCTTTGGAGCTCCAAATAAAGTCACGTATTCCTGAACAAAAGCATTTGCTACCGTCTCTGCTTGCTTATCCGGCAAAGCTACCAGTTGGACGTACCTACTAAGATGGTCCACGATTGATAAGACATAGCGTTTACCTGAGTAAGACTGATAGAGGTCCATCAGGTCTGCACTGACACGATCCATAGGTTCTTTTACTTCTGGCATCGAGTGTAGGCATGCATGACGTTTTTGTACTCCCTTCCTTCGTTGACATGCAGAGCATCTTTGAATGTAGTCTTTCATAAACGACAACTGGTTTGGGAAAAAGAACATGGATGTTAGTCTGACGTACGTACGAAATATTCCTTGATGGGCAGCCATAGGGACATCATGAACTAGGCAAAGAGCTGCAGCATGCAGGTCATTAGGGATGACTAATCTGTGGGTTATCTCGTCCTCTTTGTGTCTAAGATGATAGAGAATTCCATTTTCCATTTCAAACTCATGAATGGGAGCTGATAACTTACGTTTAGGTAGTTCTCCTCCTTCAAGATATTCTATTACTGTTCTCCATTGGGGTCTTTCATTTGTAGCTCACGAAATTAAGTTGGATCAACATTTTCAAGATCTACAGTTGCAATACTTCTCCTCAAAGTATCTGGCACATAGTTGTTCATTCACTGTTTATAATAAATAGTATAATTATATTCAGCAAGTTCTATACTCCATCTTGACATTCGAGGGGATTTTGTGTGCTTCTTAAAAATATGAGTCAATGGAGCATGGTCAGTGTGTATACTGAATAATCTACCACTGCTAAGGCTTCTAGGTCTGTCGCTGAATATCTTGACTCTTCACCTTTCAGTTTACGAGAGAAATAGGCTACAGGATGTAAATCATCATTGTCATCCGACTGTAGTAAACAACCAGCAATAGCTACTTTAGATGCATCAGTATGTATTTGAAAATGTTTATTAAAGTCAGGCCTTACTAGTACTGGAGCAGATTTCAGTCGTTTCTTCAGCGCTTGGAAGGCATTTTCTTGGGCCTCATTTCATACAAATGGTTTGTTCTTCCTGGTGACATCCGTTAAGGGAGCAGCAATTTTAGCGAAATCCTTTATATGCCGACGAAAAAATCCTACACAGCCAAGGTATCTTCTAGTTTCCTGTGCATTTTTTGGTGACGGCATGCGAGTCACAGCTTCAACTTTCTCGGGATCTGGGGATATACCTGTTGAGGAGACAAGAAAACCCAAGAACTTTATTTGCTGCCTTGCTATTTGGCATTTTTTAAAGTTTAGTTTAAGACCTGCTTTATAGGCCTGTTCTATGGTCGTTAAGTAGTGGCACCGATACTTCGTCGCATAATTCACAACAATATATATATATATATATATAGCACTTAGATCATATAAGTATATGATCTAAGTGCTCCTGAAATGAATTAGAGTAGGCGATGACATCATCCAAATAACAAAGACAGTGGTTACCGAGGACTGGAGACAAGACGATGGAGAGAGTGCGTTGAAACGTGTTCGGAGCCGTGCGCAAGCCAAAAGGCATCCTTACCCATTGATAAAGCCGATTACCATCAGTGAAGGCGGTTTTACACCGGTCCTGAGGTGCAACACGAATACTCCAATAGGCACTCTTAGCATCTAGTACTGAAAAATATTTAGTTTGTTTTAAACTGTCAAGAAGTTCAGTCATGTTAGGCAAAGGAAATGCATCTGCAGTAGTAATTTGGTTCAGGTTTCGAAAGTCTATACAGAATCGTATACTACCATCCTTTTTCCTGACAAGTACCACAGGAGATAACCAAGGACTTTTGCTATGTTCGATCACACCATCCTTTAACATCTGCTCACATTCCTGCTTGATAATATCCTTGGATGCTTCTAGCAGTCTATACTGCTTGGTACAAATAGGTCTGTGATCACCTGTAGGAATGTAATGATAAATGCCAGGTATTGTTCCTAAACTTTGTTCACCAGAAAATAGATTAGGGTATCTGTTTAAGACATTTAGAACTTTAGAACGCTCAGAATTTTTCAAATAAGAAAGGTCCAAATCAGATAAATCTAAGTTTATTTTACCATCTTCAACACTAGATATAGTATCAGTCACACTCGAACCGAAAGTATTTAGATTTACATCTGGCAAGTCTGACACTTTTTCCAGAGACACTAATTTTGTTCCATTTTTAAGTTTTACATACTTGTTTTACATTAACGACCCACACTTGAATGCTTTTGTCATTCACTTTTACTAGTCTTGGGTATTAATAAAGATTCCATTTCACTTTCAACAAGCAAAACATTGTCTTCAAGCAAAGATGGCACTGTACATTTTACAAACCGTCCACTATTAGATACACAAACAGTAGATTTAAGCACATGAGAACAAACACTAGACTTAAACAAACTACGCACTGGGGCAAGAGATACTGTACCAATTTGAGTTGTTGCAGACACTTGCAGAGAGGGTTGATCACTGTAATTTACAGTGAAAGTTATATAATTTAGAATTAAGTTAGACATTTGCGTTTTGTTATCATGGACTAACTTATAGTTAAATCTTCTCAAAAAATCTATTCCACACAATAGATTAGCTGGAAATGCAATATTATCCACAACTACAACCCTATGAAATACTTTGCACCCTTTGTCAATTTCAAACTCAATGTCACACTCCATAACACAGTTCAGAGTACTTCCCGAAACCCCAATAAGTGACCTAGGTGGAGATTTATTTCGAACGTTTATACTTCATTATTATACTTTATACTTCATTATAGCATTAT
>NW_028234425.1:25597620-25607620 GCF_977035675.1 Penaeus japonicus | reverse complement strand
AAAAAAAAAAACACTTAAGAATAATTCCTTATTATCAATTCTAACACCCAAACATTAATAATAGTTTATTTCCACACTGGCCGATGTACTTAACCGTCGAACTGAGACTTAAATTTGTCATAATGGTGTTACTTAACCTTCAACAGTTTACGTTTGCTCCCTCCGTCCCAAGCCTTGAGCAAGGTCGGTTACCAGCTTGATATTTTTCGGCCAGTCCAGTTCATTTAGCGGGGGAGGCAGTCGCTGCAAATTCCACGCTTTGTTTTCGTCACCAAGAATTAACATAAGGGTACGACCAAGGTGTTGTTTTCCAGCGGCAAGATTGCATTAGGCTGTACTATGGTCGTTAAGTAGTGGCACCGATTACTTCGTCGCATAATCACAAAACTCCCTTGGGGGCTCTGGAAGAGCGTTCATAGCCTCGGATCGTCCGGAAAGGTGTCCACCCGTCATCGCGACCGGGAGTTGAAAACGTTCCAGCTCCATATCCTTCCAGAGGAACAGGGCCCTCTTACGACTGGTAGTAGTTCTGGCGCTGGGACACCAGTCAGGCGGGATTCAATGTCGCTGACGAGGCGGGCATCAAGAAGATTCTGAACAGGATCAGTTATAACAGGGCATTACAGATACTCGACCTTCCGCTTGGAACAGACTAGACTTCGCCAAAGTTACAATCCACCATATCAACAGTAAATCTGAGGGGGAGGAAAATAAGCGTAGTAACAGTATCATTGCATAATATATCTTCATTCACTGTTAATCGATTTAGGCTCAGCGGGGACCTTGGAACCCTTGAATTACATTATGGGGTGTTTCGTGGCCTATAAGCCAGAAATCAAAAGTATTTTTTATTGTGTGGAAGTTCGGTGAGGATTTTTGATTTCAGATATAACAAACAAATCTATTTACACTCCAAATACCTTAAACACTACTACCATCCTGGGTGTAGAGAATCGTTTTATATTAAATCGCATTGTGACATTAGTCTTAGGGGTTCCTCCCCCCCGGACACATTGTAACCAACATTAACTCCTCTTAGACCCCCCCACTACTAACATGACCCCACCCAGGCACCAACGTTTTATATTGCGGTTACATACATATCTGGTATCTGGTTCGTTGTCGGGCTAGTTGAAGAAGTGGTGCAGGCATGATATTCAATGCCATATTGCGCATGTTTGCGCTATGTGATCAAAAAAGTTCCCTTTTTCTATCCTTTATCATACCCTTGTTAAAATATCCATACTTTATCACAACCAGATAGGAGGGTTACAGTTTTTACTCGTTGAACACTAACCCAACAGTGGCCGGTGGCCTATCACAGTCCCCATTGGATGAATGTGTAGGTCTTACATGTTTCACTTATCAACGTCATACCGTGTCCTATAAACATATCCAAATATAGGGAGATTTTATTCAGAGTGGAGGAATAAGGTATAGTGCGACATTCTATATTAACAAGACAATGTGTGTGTCCTGGTATAATATCCCATCCAAACGTTCGTACTGGATGGGTATGGAATGGTATAGTAAGTGTGAGTTTTTATCTGTGAACCAATTTGTAGACTTTCCGAGATTGATCTTTATAGATTACAATTCCCCCTGTGGGGAGCCCAATATCAGTAACCAACACCTTGTGACGCTCCAAATAAAGTCACGTATTCTGACAAAAGCCTTTGCTACCGTCATTGCTGCTTACGCAAAGCTACAGTTAGACGTTACTACTAAGATAGGTCCACGATTGATAAGACATAGCGTTTCCCCGAGTAAGACTGATGGAGGTCCATCAGGTCTGCACTGACACGATCCATAGGTTCTGACTTCTGGATAGAGTGTAAGATGCATGACGTTTTTTTACTCCCTTCCTTTGTTGACATGTCAATGAGTCATCTTTATGTGAATGGATATATTTCTTTTCGTATAAAACGATCCAACCTAGTGGTTAGTGGGACACAGAAAATTTGTACATGAGATCTGGACAAACCTTAAGGCCAAAATTTCCATGTGATGGAGCAGCCATATTGACATCATGAACTTCGGGCTGAATATACTGCCGTCTGCAGCGGGTCATTATGGTGGATTACTAATCTTGTGGGTTTTTTATTCTCGTCCTTCTTATGTGTGGTTTAAGATTGGGAACAGAGAATGCATTTTCCATTTCAAACTCATGGGACTGTGGGCTCAGGATAACTTCCGTTTTTACGGGTTATAATTATACTTATCACATATTAATTATATTTACTGTTTCATTTGTGTGGGTTTCAAATCATTGTAGGTGTTAGATTACACTGGGACCATTCAACGGAGTGGATCAAACATTTCAAGATCTACAATTGTAAATACTTTGCTCAAGGTATATGGCTCATAGTTGTCCTTCCCTGTTATACATATAGTATATAAAAAATAACTACCAGCCAAGTTCTATACTCATTCTTATGCCCAATGCCGAGGGGGGTTTTGATGAGTTTTTCAAAATACATGTGTACATTCACTGGTGTGGCGTTCATGATCGTGAGTATACGGATGTACAAATCACCCCCCCCCTAGGCCACGTCTTTAGGTTTTTGGTTTGATGAATATCTTGACTCTGCACCTTCAGTCTACGAGAGAAATAGGCTACAGGATGTAAATCAATCCATATTCAGCGAAGTAGTAAACACCCCGCACAAGTCTAACTATAAGCTGCTCATTATGTACATATGAAAAATAAAATATAAACACCAACGACAGGAAACTAGACCATTAGCATACAAACAGTCGATATTTCAACCTCGTAATGGAAGGGCCATTTTCATTGTGGTCCTTCCATAACCCATTGGGGTATAATTATATTAATTAGAAAATTCCCTGTTGTGTGTGGAGTTATTATTTGAAAACAAAAAAAACAAAACCAAAAAAATATTTATTCCGTGGGGTTTTAAGGGGAGCAGCACAATTTTAGCGAAATTTAATATATGCCGACAAAAAAACCACCACATCCCAAGGTATCTTTATTTTCCATTGCCTTTTTTTTGTGACGGCATGGGAGATCACATGCTTCCAACTTTTATATCTCGGGATCTGGGGATATACCTGTTGAGGAGACAAGGGGAAACCGAAGTGAACTTTATTATATGCTGCCTTGCTAATGGGCATTTTTTAAAAATTTAGTTTAAGACCTGCTTTAATAGGCTTGTTCTTGGGTCGGTTCAGTGTTGCATGGCACGTATTACTTCGGTGTATAATATTCCCCAACCCAATTATCTATATTATATAGCACTTAGATCAATATAAGTATTATGATCTAGGTTGCTCCTGGGTGAAATGGAATTAAAGCAGACGATGACATCATCCAAATAACAAGACAGTGGTGGTTACCGGAGTGACTGGAGCCAAGACGATGGATAGAGTGCGTTTGAAACGTGTTCGGAGCCGTGCGCAAGCCCAAACGGCAGCCTTACCCATTGATAAAGCGATTACCATCAGTGAAGGGGTTTTACACCGGTCCTGAGGTGCTGCAACTCGAATACTCAATAGGCATTCTAGCATCTAGTACTGAAAAATACATATAGGTTGTTTTAAACTGCCAAGAGTTCAGGTCAGGTTAGGCAAAGCGGAAATGCATCTGCAGTAGTAATTTGGTTCAGGTTTCGAAAGTCTATACAAAATCGTATATTACCATCCTTTTTCCCTGACAAGTACCACAGGAGATAACCAGGATCTTTTGCTATGTTCGATCACACCATACTTTAAATCCTGCTCACATTCCTGCTTGATTTATATCCTTGATGCTTTTTGGTAGTCTATATTGTTGGTAAAAATTAGGTCTGTGATCACTGTAGGAATGTAATGATAAATGCCAAGTATTGTTCCTAAAACTTTGTTCACCAGAAAATTAGATTAGGGTAATCTGTTTAAGACATTTAGAACTTTAGAACGCTCAGAATTTTTCAAATAAGAAAGGTTATCTAAATAGATAAATCTAAGTTTAATTTTACCATCTTCAACACTAGATATAGTATCAGTCACACACGAAACCGAAAGTATTTAGATTTACATCTGGCAGTCTGACACTTTTTCCAGAGACACTAATTTTGTTCCATTTTTAAGTTTTAGATACTTGTTAGTGACATTAACGACCCTCCACTGAATGCTTTTGTCCTTCACTTGTACTAAAGTCTTGGGTATTAATAAAGATTTCTATTTCACTTTCAAACAGCAAAACACTGTCTTCAAGTAAAGATGGCACTGTACATTTTACAAAACGTCCCACTATTAGTACACAAAAACAGTAGATTTAAGCACTGAGAACAAACACTAGACTTAAACCAACTACGCACTGGGGCAAGAGATTACTGGTACCAATTTGAGTTGGTTGCAGAAACTTGCAGAGAGGGTTGATCACTGTAATTTATAGTGAAAGTTATATAATTGAGAATTAAGTTAGACATTTGCGTTTTGTTATCTTGAAACTTATTATAGTTAAAATCCTTCTCAAAAAAATCTATTCCACACAATTGATTAGCTGGAATTCAAAATTATCCACAACTACAACCCTATGAAATACTTGGCACCCTTTGTCAATTTCAAAATCAATGTCAATCTTATAACACAGTCAGAGTACTTCCAGAAACCCCACTAAGTGACCTAGGTGGAGATTTCTTTCGAAAGTTTAATTCACTTAAAGCATTATACTTTCAATAGAGTAGCATGAAGAACCAGTTCAATGAAAGTTTTTCCAATTTTCCCTCCCACTTTAGATAAGTTAAAGGACACGACCACGATTTTCATTTTACAAACATCAATCTCCTTCCGTTTCCTGGGTTGCTCCTTCGTTAAGATTCTCTTGTCATCTCAATGGATATTTGATTGTGGCCTTCACGAAAAAATGGACAATTTTGTCGTTTGTGAGATTCACACCACAATTGCCAGCATCCTCCGGACGGGACGGTTTTAGCTTTACATGCTGATAGTTGCTGTGTGTATGGAACTTATGGAAGGCGCATTACGGGTCTAGTATTCACCAGTTGCAATATTTCGTACTTGAACAGCGCGATTACTACTTCGAGATTTAAATTCTAAAAGCAACATCAACTAGCTCATTCATGCGTGAACTTTTCGGCGTAATGCGGTCTTAAACCAATGTGGTAACGCAGAGAGAATATTCTACGAGTAAGATCCGACGAGTCGCCAATAGACAATGGGTAATCTCGCCTTTCCTTGCAACACGCTCCTTCATCGCAATGTACAGTCTTTCGGTTGATTGATACAGCCCTAATTCTTATCTTCTAGTGCCTTTAAAGAAAATCGGATGACGTACTATTTACTCTGAATTTCAGCCTGACTAGTTCTTTAAACTCATTTCCAAGATGTAATGTCCAATCAAAATAGTGCGAGTTAATTATCTGCTTCGGCTTATTACCTCTACAATTTACTCTACCTTTGCGGGAATTAATTGATCATCGGTTGATGGGTTAAACATTTAATTCCAAGTGCCTTATAAAGTGTTCGACTTCTTGATTTCTTATAAGAGCGGATTAGAAAGCTGGAGTATTTTTGCCTCCACAACTTTGGAAGTTCTTTACGATCAATGAAAATAGTATTAGGGTTACTACTACCCATCGGTCAATTGTCCGCGATTACACGATTTGATCTTTGAAAATCTATTAAGCGTAGTTTTTTCATTTTCGTTCCACATTTTTCTATTAGTTGCAAAAACCGGGATTCAAGGTCGTTGTAACTTTTCAAGCAAATTTCTTCGTAAGACTCCTCAGAATTACTTTGACCAGCTGCTCTACTTGAACGAGTATTATAATTTCGTTTTGGCCCATCTTGAAAAAACAAAAACAAAATCCCAAAAGTCAAAATAAATTGCCCAACTTGGTACTTATCCGCGACAGGAGAGCTACTTCAAGGAGGATATACATTATCCGCAATCACGCAATCACTGGTTCACTGGGTTAAAAAAAAAAAAAATATAAGAAGTCATACTATTACAACTTCACTTTTCTTTTTATCACCGTGCCACCAAATTTTATGCAATGTTGTAGTGGTTGGTTCATTTCTAATTATCCTTTTATGATTGTAATATATATTGTTAATCTTTCTTATTCGTTTATTTCATACTCTCCCCATTATTGGCACATAACTTTTTTAAAATGAAGAAGAAACTTGGAGGCGTAAAAATATAAAAAACCCACACTTAACAATAATTCCTTTACTTTATAATTCCCAACAACCATACATGTACATATATAGTTATTTCCACACTGAGCCTATGTACTTAACCGTGAAACTGAGAACTAAATTTGCCACATAATGGTGTTACTTAACCTACACAGTATAAGTTCTCCCTCCGTCAAGCGTAGCTAAGGTCGGTTTACTAGCTTGATATTTGCGGGCCAGTCCAAGATTACATTTAAAACGGGGAGTCCATCCCTCCTGCAAATTCCCGCTTTTTTTCGTCACAGTAAGAATTACATAAGGTAACGACCAAGGTGTGTAAAAAAAAAAAAAAAAAAAAAAAAGTTTTTCACAGCAAGACTTGCATATGCCTGTTGGATCTAATTGTCGTTAAAGTAGTGGCAAAAAAACCGATACTTCGTCGCATAATTCACAACAACTCCTCGGGGGGCACTGGAGAGCGTAGCCTCGGCTTGTCCGGAAGATGTCCACGTCATCCTCGACTCGTGGAGTTGAAAACCGTTCCAGCTCCATATCCCTTCCAGTGGACCAGGGCCCTCTTACGGCTGGTAGAGTTCTGGCGCTGGGACAACAGTCAGGGGGATTCAAAGTCGCAGACGAGGCGGAGCATCAAGAAGATTCAGAACAGGATCAGTATAACAGGCAGTACAGATACTCACATTCAAGATCTGAACAGACTCTAGACTTCGCCAAAGTTACAATCACCATACAACAGTAAATCTGAGGGAGAAAATAAGCTTAGTAACAAGATCATTGCAAAATATATCTCATATCACTGTTAAAATCTAAATAGGCTCAGCGGGACCTTGAGACTTGTTTTCATAAGTGTTCCTTGGCTTTGCAAGACTTAAGTAAAGTTTTATATTATCGAGATATAGGATCAGATTCTACAAAATCTCTGCTTCATCAAGATTTTCGTCTAACACTAATTCCTCTGAGGGATAGAATCGCTTTAGTTGATTGAGATGCACCTTGTGCTCTAGGGGAACGCCAAAGACACTTGTACCCTTAATAAACCGAATAGTTCCCTTTTAAGCACCAAAGCACCAACGTCTATATTTGCAGGTTTCACCACACTTATCATGGTATCATCAATGGTTTCCGTTGCTTCGGGCTAGTTGAGAATGTGTTGGCAGCAGTTTTCCATGCCATTTGCAGTTTGCAATAGTGTATCAAATGTTCCGTCCTGATCATACCTTGTAATTCTACTTATCAAACCAGATGGAGGTTACAGTTATGTCCTGTGAACAAAAAAAAAAAAAACAAATAAAAGAACAGCATTAACAGACCTGTGAATGCAGAGTTCAGTGCATATCTTACATAAGGCAGATATTCATCCAAGATAGGGAGATTCTTCAGAGAGGATAGATAGCGAATCTTTTATTGTCCTATGGGTCCGTTCAATCATACGTTAGAAGATGGATGGAATGGTGTAGGAAGTGACGTTTTTATCTGAAACTAATTTGTAGACTTCCGAGAATAGTCTATTAGTAAACTCCGACCCATTATCAGTAACCAACACCTTTGGAGCTCCAAATAAAGTCACGTATTCCTGAACGTGGTGAAAAGCATTGCTACCGTCTCTGCTTGCTTATCCGGCAAAGCTACCAGTTGGACGTACCTACCCGCCCCCCCCTAAGATGGCTTCTCTATATACAGATGGTCCACGATTGATAAGACATAGCGTTTACCTGAGTAAGACTGATAAGGTCCATCAGGTCTGCACTGACACGATCCATAGTTCTTTTACTTCTGGCATCACTGCGAGTGTCATACAGGCATGCATGTATATACGTTTTTGATACACTAATATACAATACTCCTTCCTTCGTTGACATGCAGAGCATCTTTGAATGTAGTCTTTCATAAACGACAACTGGTTTGGGAAAAAGAACATGGATGTTATTCTGACGTACGTACGAAATATTCCTTGATGGGCAGCCATAGGACATCATGAACTAGGCAAAGAAGCTGCAGCATGCAGGTCATTAGGGATGACTCATCTGTGGGGTTATCTCGTCCTCTTTGTGTCTAAGATGATAGAGAATTCCATTTTCCATTTCAAACTCATGATGGGAGCTGAAAACTTACTTTAGGTAGTTCTCCTCCTTCAAGATATTCTATTACTGTTCTCCATTGGGGGTCTTTCATTTGTAGCTCACGAAGTTGGATCAACATTTTCAAGATCTACAGTTGCAATACTTCTCCTCAAAGTATCTGGCACATAGTTGTTCCTTCACTGTTTATAATAAATAGTATAATTATATTCAGCAAGTTCTATACTCCATCTTGACATTCGAGGGGATTTGTGTGATTCTTAAAAATATGAGTCAATGGAGCATGTCAGTGTGTATACTGAATAATCTACCACTGCTAAGGCTTCTAGGTCTGTCGCTGAATATCTTGACTCTGCACTTTCAGTTTACGAGAGAAATAGTCTACAGGATGTATATCATCATTGTCATCCGACTGTAGTAAACAACTAGCAATAGCTACTTTAGATGCATCTTTATGTATTTGAAAATGTTTATTAAAGTCAGGCCTTACTAGTACTGGAGCAGATTTCAGTCGTTTCTCACGCTTGGAAGGCATTTTCTTGGGCTCATTTCATACAAATGGTTTGTTCTTCTGGTGACATCCGTTAAGGGAGCACAATTTTAGCGAAATCCTTTATATGCCGACGAAAAAAACAGCCAAGTATCTTCTAGTTTCCTGTGCATTTTTTGGTGACGGCATGCGAGTCACAGCTTCAACTTTCTCGGGATCTGGGGATATACGTGTTGAGGAGACAAGAAAACCCAAGAACTTTATTTGCTGCCTTGCTATTGGCATTTTTTAAAGTTTAGTTTAAGACCTGCTTTATAGGCCTGTTCTATGGTCGTTAAGTAGTGGCACCGATACTTCGTCGCATAATTCACAACAATATATATATATATATATATAGCACTTAGATCATATAAGTATATGATCTAAGTGCTCCTGAAAGGAATTAGAGTAGGCGATGACATCACCCAAATAACAAAGACAGTGGTTACCGAGACTGGAGACAAGACGATGGAGAGAGTGCGTTGAAAACGTGTTCGGAGCCGTGCGCAAGCCAAAAGGCATCCTTACCCATTGATAAAGCCGATTACCATCAGTGAAGCGGTTTTACACCGGTCCTGAGGTGCAACACGAATACTCCAATAGGCACTCTTAGCATCTAGTACTGAAAAATATTTAGTTTGTTTTAAACTGTCAAGAAGTTCAGTCATGTTAGGCAAAGGAAATGCATCTGCAGTAGTAATTTGGTTCAGGTTTCGAAAGTCTATACAAAATCGTATACTACCATCCTTTTTCCTGACAAGTACCACAGGAGTAAACCAAGGACTTTTGCTATGTTCGATCACCCCATCCTTTAACATCTGCTCACATTCCTGCTTGATAATATCCTTGGATGCTTCTAGCAGTCTATACTGCTTGTACAAATAGGTCTGTGATCACCTGTAGGAATGTAATGATAAATGCCAGGTATTGTTCCTATACTTTGTTCACCAGAAAATAGATTAGGGTATCTGTTTAGGACATTTAGAACTTTAGAACGCTCAGAATTTTTCAAATAAGAAAGGTCCAAATCAGATAAATCTAAGTTTATTTTACCATCTTCAACACTAGATATAGTATCAGTCACACTCGAACCGAAAGTATTTAGATTTACATCTGGCAAGTCTGACACTTTTTCCAGAGACACTAATTTTGTTCCATTTTTAAGTTTTACATACTTGTTTTACATTAACGACCCACACTTGAATGCTTTTGTCATTCACTTTTACTAGTC
>NW_028234425.1:25580120-25582620 GCF_977035675.1 Penaeus japonicus | reverse complement strand
ATCATATCATATCATCACATCAGCAGCAGCATCAATATAAATATCATCATCATCGCATAATGGCCTTCAGCATCAATACCATTGTCATCATTATCAACATCATCATCATTAATAACATTTCATTATACACATTGACTACTGTACTCACACACACACACACACACACACACACACACACACACACACACACACACGCACGCACAAACAAACAAAAGCGCGATAGTTACATAAGTTCATATATTTTATATTGCACAGATGACACAGTCAAATCATTATCAAAAACAATACCAGATTCCAAATGCATATAATGCTTAAAATACTTGCTATTCAATTCGCGTTCATTATGCATGAATAAAATTACAAACATTAAATAAAACATAATATTTGGCATATCCGCGACTCGTAAATGCAAATCTCTGCAAAATTTGCTTTGAATACGAATCATAAATGCCGTAAAATTAATCATGGAAAAATATATTTGTCACTTTTTCTTTTTTTTCTGTTATTCATTTCGTTCTTAATCTATTTCGTTTTTATCTATAGTATCATGTTATTTTCAACGTGATTATGGACATTGATATCATTGTCTGGTTTATCACCTTTTTTATTGTAATTATCATCAATATCAATGACATTATTATGTATCATTCTTTTTTCTGTTATGATTAATAGAATAATGATAGTTAAATGAATTGTAAAACCAATAATGACGATAGCAAGATTAATGATAACAATGAAAATGATTATGATGAAAATAATAACAATAACAATAATGATAGAAATAATAATGATAATGATAATAGTAATAATAATAATAATAATAATAATAATAATGATAATAATAATGATAATAATAATAATAACAATAATAATAATAATGACAATAGTAATGATAATAACAGTAATAATAGTAGTAATAATAATAATAATAATAATAAGAAGAAGAAGAGTGATACTACTACTAATAAAATAGTAATAATAATAATGATAATACATTGATAATCACAATGATAATGATATTAATAATGATAGTAATAGTAGTGATAATAACAATAATAATAATAGTAATAATACTAATACTGATAAAGTTTAATAATGATACCAATAATGATAATAACCAATTATCACCGTGATTATGATGAGCGATAGGTAATGATACATACGTAATGATAAGAGTTCGCATGCTAAAGATTTTGTTTTGCTTCAAACGCCAGATACTACAGGAATACAATACTTTACCTGATGTCATTCTGTTTTCGCCAATGAATTCTTTCACTATCTATATCTTTCTCCGTTTCATTCTCTTTCTCTCTCTCTCTGTCTCTCTCTTTCTCTATCACCTTTTCTCTTTGTATATATATATATATATATATATATATATATATATATATATATATATATATATATATATTTTTCTCTCTCTCTCTCTCTCTCTCTCTCTCTCTCTCTCTCTCTCTCTCTCTCTCTCTCTCTCTCTCTCTCTCTCTCTCTCTCTCTCTCTCTCTCCCTCTGAGAAAAAGAGAGAGATTATTGTAGTCGTATATAGTTATCATGCAGCAAATAAAACTATAAATGAGCTTTCTAACAAATACAGACACATGTAAATAAATAGTGTAGACAGTAAATCATAGACCTTATGCAAATTTCAGTCACGGTGGATATTCATATATGTAATAAACATTGCACTATAAGTGCCGAATGCCGACTATATACCACTTATATGAAACAGTATTTGTCTCTGAACATATCTGTCAGTTGTGCTATATATCCATGACATTAAAAAAGCATGAGACGTCAGGCAGCCTGAAATACGATGAAACCATATGAAACAGAAATAAAATACTTTAAAATCTATCTCTATGAATAATACAAAACTAGAATAAAATCTAATCAATTCAAAATAAAAACACATAACACATAAGGTATGAGAACCAAAACACATAGGGTATAAAAAAAAAATGAAACACAAAAACAAATGTACTGCACACTACGAAACTTAAATCACATGAAATCTGCTGTGTGGAGACCAGAGACAAAACACGGATGAAGACTCTAAGCTCTAAAACGTTTTGTTGATAGATGGCTGCCGGTTCAGATCCCTAAAACGTTTGCGGATACAGAACTTTCGGTCCCATTTTTAAAAAGCCCAGATTTTTAAAAAACGGACGATACTTACCTTTTTCCTTTTGTTTATAAGTCTATGACAACATTTGTCACACCGCACGCATTTGATTTTTTTTTTATCTATTCTCCGGTGTTTGATATGAATTAATGTAAACCAACAGCTGGCAGTAGTTATAACCAGCTTGCTGGCCACAGTTGTAACCCACCACTGAGAGCAGTTGTTATAACCACTCGATGCCCTGTTTGTGATCCGGTGGATAAGAGACATACATTCACGTGCCATGGTCTTTATTGTGGACTGTTAAAACACCAGACTCCGGCCAAGGCCAGGGGCCGAAGGCCGGAGGTCAGAGCTGTTCGCTCTTGTCTGTCTGTC
>NW_028234425.1:25562620-25565120 GCF_977035675.1 Penaeus japonicus | reverse complement strand
TCCTTCTCAAATCTCTCTCTCTCTCTTTCTGCTCCTTATGTCATTAACAGTCGCAAATATATCACAAAATATGTAAAACCATGTGCTGGAGTTTAATATACATGATTACAAAACAAAATACACAATATAGAACCATACCACGAAATATCATACAAGTAATTAATGTTAAATATATACATATGAACTACATAGATTAATGTAAAATGTAAAGAAACCGGCAAAAGGACAATAAACAATTACCAATGACATATTATTAGGTAAACACTTCTCAGAATACACATGTAAGTGACAAAAGGGGCGGGGCTAAATGACGTCACATGCTCTAGCCAACCAGGACTCAGGAAAAAACAAAAGTTACTATATACACATTTATGTACATTTTTGATTCAGTGTTTCCATGAGTAATAGAGGTAGTACAAAATATTTACTGTTTTATTTGAGTCAAGGATATATTTAGGAGTGGTGATACCCGTTTCAAACTACCTTGCCATTCAAGGTAGTCTATTTGTCTGTTTATTAATCTACACATCCAACTAATTATCTTTCTAACGGTCGGTCTGTCAATCAATCTATCCAGCCAATTCTCTATCTACCCATATTTATATATTTCACTCAATTAGCTCAGCACTGCAAGAACGGCGCCTAAGCTTTTTGCCATAAGCTTTTGTAAATATGAAACCGTTCCAATATATCCGTACCCGACCGCTTTTGAAACTTCATAAGAGTTTCCATTTAGTTTATATACATCCTCCCTTAATACTCAAAGGATTCCCTATACGAGGAAGTAGTAAATTTTCACACAGGAGCTGAGGCAAATATATACACCTAACACACACGCGTGCTAAAAGCATTCCATGATGGACTCGTGTGACTGAAAGGTTTAAGCATATCAGTAGCGTGGAAGTATTCGATAAGCTTGAATAAATCAGGGTATACAACGCAAATCATGATGTTTGAATAAGAATTATGAATATTGACAATCATATCTTTTTATTTTATTAAAATGACGATAAGGATAATAAAGAGAATGAAAATGGATGTTATTAAGAAAATGATAACAATTATGATGATTATAATGATGATGACAAGGAGGAGGAGGAGAATGACTATAATGATGATATTGATAACAATAAGACTATAACAATGATGATAATGATAACAGTGGTGATAATAATTATGATAGCAATGATAATGATATAGATGGTGATAATGATAGTAGTAATAATAATCATGATAATGATAGTAATAATAATGATAATGATGATATAAGTAAGAATAATAGAAATAATGATAATACTAACAGTTATGATCATAGTAACAATAATGATAACATCAATACAATTATAATGATAGTAATCGTAACAGTAATAATGATAACAATGAAAATCTCTCTCTCTGTCTGTCTCTCTTTCTCTCTCTCTCTCTCTCTCTCTCTCTCTCTCTCTCACTCACTCTCTCTCTCTCTCTCACTCTCTCTCTCTCACTCACTCTCTCTCTCTCTCTCTCACTCTCTCTCTCTCTCTCTCTTTCTCTCTCTCTCTCTCTCTCGTCACTCCTTCAACTGCATCATACTCTCTCTCGCCTATAAGTTCTTCTCTCTGTCTCTCTCTCTCCTCTCGCTGTCTCCCTTCTCGCTAGGTCTCCTCCATCTCTCTCGTCTCCAACGCTCCGCCATTCGCGCTCCATCTGACTCTCCCCTCTCTCAACGATCGACCTCTCCTACAGCTCCCACTGGTCTCTCTCTCTCTACCCCTCTCTCTCGCGCACTGCTCTCTCGCCTCTTCATCTCTCTCTCTCTCTCTCCTCTCTCTCTCTCACTCGACTACCCTCATTATCAAACACGGCGAAACAAACATCGCCTCTTTCCCTCGCCTTTCCTCCTAAAATCCCGAAAAAGTGTTAAAAACAAAGATAAAGTAGGGACAAAAGGGACTTGCATTTCCCTCACGCTTTCCCTCTCGCACATCTTGGATTAAATGCATGAATAGCTTCGAGTGGAGGTGAAGCGTGGTCTTTGCAAGCAGTTCACTATTGGGGTGAGCCGCCTCGGATGCGGTTCCCGGATGAGCTTGCAAAAAGAGTCTTGTGTTAAGTGGATGTATTTTCTCTTTTCTCTCTCTTCTTTCGTCTCACCGTCGCACTCTCTCTCTTTCTCCTCCTCTCATCATTTCTCTCTCCTCTCTATCTGCTATTCTCTCTCGGTCTCTTTCATCTTTCCCCCTGCCTCGAGCGCCTCTCTCTTCTTGTTCATCGTCTTCTCTCTCTCTTCTCCTCCTTTCTCTCTCTCTCTATTCCCTAAGCTACTCTCATCTCTTTCTCATTTCTCTTTTCTCTCTCTTTCTCTCTTCTCTCTCTCTTTCTCTCTCTCTTTTCTCTCGTCTCTCTCTCTCTCAATTTGCTCTCTATCGCTCGCTCTCTCTCTCTATCGTACAGACAGACCATACCTATCTATCTATCCTACCTATCTCTCTCTCTCTCTCTATCTCTTCTATCTACTCTA
>NW_028234425.1:25559576-25562520 GCF_977035675.1 Penaeus japonicus | reverse complement strand
CTTTGTTGTAAATAATGTTATATATGTCTTGAGTTACAATAAATTGTTATTATATTTTTAGCTACCGTGTTTCACATCAAACCCTTCATTCATTATGTGTGGGTTATTAGAGCAATACATACCCATCACACACACACACACACACACACACACACACACACACACACACACACACACACACACACACACATATATATATTTATATATATTATTATTGTTATATATTATATATATATTTTAATAATATATATATATATCTATTATTTATTTATATATATATTTGATATATATATATATATTTGTATATATGCCATACATACATTATATATATATATATATATTTATATATATTTATATATATATATATTTATAATATATTTACAAACACACACCACACACACACACACACACACACCACACACACACACACACACACACACACACAATATATTATACTATATATATATATATTATATATATATATATATTTTTTTTAATATTTATATATATATGAACACACACACCACACACACATATATATATTATATTATATATATATATATATTTATATTATATATTATATTATATATATATATATAGATTTATATGTATTTTGTGTAATATGTGTGTGTGTGTGTGTGTGTGTGTGTGTGTGTGGTGTTTGTGTAGGTGTGTGTTGTATGTAATTTTTGTAAATCCATATGTATAATATTAATATATATATATATTATATATGTATATATATATGAATAGAATATTATATATTTATATATGGCTACATACAAAAATACACACACACCACACACAAACACTCACACATACACACACACGACACACACACACACACACACACAACACACACATTTTTCAAAAACTGATATTGTATATTTATATATATATATATGTATATAGTATATATATATATATATATATTATATATATATATTATATATAATGGTTGTGTGTAATATATATAAATATAATATATTATATATATTATTATATATATATATATATATATAGTATATATATATATATATATTTATACAATTATATGTGTGTGTGTGTGTGTTGTTTGTGTGTGTGTGTGTGTCTGTGTGTGTGTATGTGTGTGTGTTTGTGTGTGTGTGTGTGTATTTTTGTAATGTTATCCATATAATAAATATATATATATATATGTATATATATATACATACATTTATATATATATATATATTATATATATATTATATTATATATATATATATACACACACACACACACACACACACACACACACACACATGTATATATATATATATATATATATATATATATTATATAGTATATATATATATATATAAATATAGTATATATTTATATATTACATGTGTGTGTGTGTGTTGGGTGTTGTTGTGTCGTGTTCATATATATATAATATATATATCATATATCATATATATATATATATTATATATATATATATATATATATGTAATAATAATAATTATTATTATTATAATAATAATAATAGAAAATAATGATGATGATGATGATACTAATAAAGATAAGATTAATGATAATGATGACATAATAATGCTAATAATAATGATAATGCTAACATGACAATGACAATAATAATAATAAAGATGAAAACGAAGAAAATGATTATGACAAATGATGATAATAATAATGATATCAATAAATCACAATGATGATAATCATGATACAAATAATAATGCTAACAACAGCAACATAAAAGGTCTTGAAAACATAAGCAAGAAATTTGCAGGAACAAATTTCTTGCAGGAAAGGAAACGGTAGGAGGTGAGGCATGTTTGTCTTCCCCGCGGGGATCTCGTGCCTAAAAGAAGGAGGCAATTTCCCAAGATTAAGGTCGATCAAGTGGATGGGATGAGGACCTCGAGAAAAAAAAAAAAAAAAAAAAAAAAAAAAAGGTTAAGATCGAAAGGTCACTACGAAATGGATATCTGGGAGAGAAAGTAGAAATAAAAAAGAAACACAGAGAGAAAGATGAGGTTGGGACGTGAAGATGGGGACGTAGGTAAAGAAAACAGAAAGAAAGGAAGAAGAAGAAGAAGAAGAAGAAGAAGAAAAAAAAAAGCAAGGGGGAGACAAGACCCAAAGGAAAAGGAAGAAAAAGGCTACGATTGGAAAGGAAAGGAAATTAAGAAAAAGAAGAAAATATTGTTGCAAAAAGCGGGAGAACAAAGCCAAGATGAAGAAACATGAACCACAAAAGACACATTGCACATTGCATAACTTGGTAACCATTATTGTCATTCTCGATACTCGGATTATAGAACTGTTACGACAAATGATTAAAAACAGCTTCTGTATCGTCTCTCTAACAGCGATAAAAAAAAAAAAAAAAAAAAAAAAACTATAGCAGCCGCTTTTATCGGAGAACAGAAAGGCCTCTCGGAGGGAAAAAAAATCGTTTTTTCAACCTCAATTAAACGTGACGGTATTTTGAAATGGGTAGATGTCTGTTTTAATCTGTTTTGATATACTTTTTTTTCTCTACTATAGTATCCATGGCCTCACATTAGTGGAAGGATTCTCGTTCTTAGTTTCATTAACGAAAGAAAGAAGAGAGAGAGAGAGAGAGAGAGAGAGAGAGAGAGAGAGAGAGAGAGAGAGAGAGAGAGAGAGAGAGAGAGATGGAGGATGAGAGTTTGATGAAGAGCGAGAGAGAGACGATTGAGAATTTCGAGGAATGAAGTTAGAAGATCAACAAGGTCGCAGTCCCCCCCCCCAATCCCCAAACAAGTCACCGATGCTTTTAGCCTTTCCTGAGTCTCCGATGAAAGTTATATATTTTCCCAGGATGAGTGTGATGGCTTGGAAACACATCCGTGGCGACATTTGTTTGAAAAAGAAAAAAGAACATGAAATAACAATGGAACTTCAAGGCAGGGTGTATTATTCAACCACATCAATC
>NW_028234425.1:25544576-25547076 GCF_977035675.1 Penaeus japonicus | reverse complement strand
GTTGGGTTGCCATTAGTTTCCACTGTAAAGTAACTTCACCATCAACTTTCCTACGGTTTGACATTCAACCCCCCTCCACCAGCAATATTCTTAATGTATGATATATTTTGATGAACTAATGCATTTCCAAATACGTTTACCCACACTGAAAATAGAATAGGAAAGAGGACAAGGTTTCTGCATCTGTAGAAATACAGATAAGAGAAATTATTCTCGTTGGACCTGCTCTATCGCCCCCCATAACTCATTCCAAGCGCTTCCATTTTAATTGTCATATTGTTCGCATCAAAATGTTCAATATCCATGCCACTGTTCGCAGCTGTGACGCCGCACGCCTCTCCATAATTATTCCCTGGGCTTGACGACAATTCTGGTATCCGGAAAATTCATATGGAATACCCAGCGGCTAATGGGACACATTTCTATGCGGCGGCGCTCACACAAATCATGGGATGTAATCTATAGCCACACACGCGCGCCGCTCAACGAATAGTTGTACGTACTGGATTAGAGTTTGATTTTCCTGGTCTGAGGAAAATGTCTTTCTGATTTACATTGACTTTTAAGACAAGTGTGAAGATATTCGAAAATACTGCAAGAGCCTAAGTTACACAGACACCCACACCTACACCTGCAATCACAAACACAAGCACAAAAACACATAAACCCACAAACACAAGCACAAACACACATTCACCCACAAACACAAGCACAAAAACACATAAACCCATAAACACAAGCACAAACACACATACACCCACAAACACAAGCACAAACACACATACAAACACAAACACACAAACTTATGCTAAAGAACGACATTTTCATAGGATTGCATATGATCGTCTACAGCATGAACTTTGCATCGCATGGCATAAAAAATTCAGTCATGTCATATCATGAATTCCATTATCATTGAATCTTCTTTCACTTTGAAACACGTGTCGGTGTCGTCAACCATGGGAATTTATGACGTTCAGATGTTTCAAAAGACCTAGAGAGACTTAGCAGGTCCTCTCACTACAGGTCTCACTAGCAACAGGTTCTCTCACAACTACAGTCTTTAGCAGTAAACCATGTAGGCTGGCCTGGTATAGGCACAAAGGTTGGTTTGGGTTGCCACATGCTATAGTCTAGCAAGTAAAATTGTTAATTTTAGTTATTTTCCTAACTTGAAAAAAAATCTAAATAATGGTTAAAGCATAATCATTAATGAGCAGACTGTATATAGATAATGTTGGTCATGAACTCGTGTTCGGCTCCACCTAACATCAAATTTGATTTTATTTGTGTTTTTGACTCTCATAAACCAGTAATAGACCAATACGAAGTCTGCCAAAATAAGTTACAAGTAAAAGATGTTCTTGATGAAAAAAGACTGAGAACTCCTGATTTAAGGTAACAACCGGTTCTCAGGGTTAATGAAATTCCAAGAAAAGATTCATTTTACGAACTAGTGCGAACCGGCTACATGTGTTTATTTATATGCACACACACACACACACACACACACACACGCACACACACACAAACACATCCACACCCACACATTCATATATGTGAGACTCCTGTCATCAGTTCGTTGTATGAAGGGTTTACGTACACGTCTCTTTGTGTGTGTGTGTGTGTGTGTGTGTGTGTGTGTGTGTTATGATATTAGTTACGCGATCGACCTCTCCAGAGGTTACAAGGAGGCGAGTGTGTGTACGACCAGTTGGGAAGCTTTACACGGTAGTCTAGCGAACCAGGAAAAAAAAGTACCGAGAAATGTAGATAATCGGGACCGTTCTTGGAAGTGTTAAATCAAAGTACCTAAATTTCATTCGACTAAGGGTTCAAAGCCATTCCAGAAATTTTCGAATGTTTTGCACACACTCTTTTTTTCTATTTTAGTCTAAAAATAATAATTTCATATATGTTTCTGACGGTGCATGCAATTCAGTGTTAATAAGTGAGAATTACAGTCATGATTGTGATATACGTAGGATCAAAAATTATAACAAGTTCAAGTAATAATGACAAAGATAAGGTTACTTTTACCTATAAAGAAAAGATAACACCGATTATACTTGTAATGATGAGTACAATAATAGTAATGATAAACCATAATCATAATCGTACTTATATTAGAAAGAGTAATAATGATGTTAGAAGTAATAAAATAAAATAAAATATATCACTATTATAATACAATGTTGGTAATGATTACATCTCTAATAATGACACCACTAACACTGAAAGTTATAATCATATAATTTGTATCATCACAATTGTTGTTACAATCATTGGTATCATGTTCACTATGTTTATCATCAAAATAATTCACTGACATATAACTGATACTGTAAAAAAAAAAAAAAAAAAAAAAAAAAAAAACGATACTGTAAAAGTTCAGTTCAAATATTATGTCTTTATCTTTTTCTTTCTTCTTCATTCTTTTTTTTTTGTCTGATTCATGACATTCAAACGTCTATCTCTCTTTCTCCATCTCTCTCTCACT